>NW_027820541.1:0-275 GCF_054177405.1 Leptonychotes weddellii | reverse complement strand
ATCAACTTTTCACTCAAAAAGTCCCTGTACTTTATCTCACTCAACAGTAGATGCACATCTCGAACAAAACACGGATGAAACGGAGGCGACCAAGAGGCTCAGAGCTCGACCGTCCCTCTGCTGCACCTGCTCCTGTCTCCAGCGCTCAGGGATGCTTGTCGGACGCACAGACGCAGGAAAGGCGGTGTCTGACGCACCTGTTGGCATGTCTGCTGTTACTGGTGGACGAGCCACGTCGGGGAGGCTCCAGGTGGGGCTGGAGTCACGCGTCTCCC
>NW_027820540.1:0-275 GCF_054177405.1 Leptonychotes weddellii | reverse complement strand
GTGAGCAGGGATCTGGCCGTGAGAGTGGATGTCAAGAAAGAAGAGTGGCAGTGAGCAGGGGCCTGAGAGGGCGTGCGGGTCAGAGGAGGTCTATAGGTGGAGTGGAGAGTCAGTCAGGGATGTAAGAGGTGAATGGTGTTGCTGAGCAGCCGTGAGTCCAGCTGAAGGAGAAGGAATGAGGTGCAGGTGGCTCCTCCCTTGTCAGAAGCCTGAGAGCCAAGCAGGAAAGCCACGTGGGGGGTGAGGATCTGGGGCAGCAGGGGAGGCGGAAAGTT
>NW_027820539.1:0-2596 GCF_054177405.1 Leptonychotes weddellii | reverse complement strand
AAAATATTAGCAAGTTAAATTTAGTAATATTGAAACATATACTACATTTAAACAAGATAAGTTTACCCTTGGAATTCAAGGTTGCCTTAACATTCAAAATTCAATTAATAAAATTTACTATATTCATAGATATGAGAAAAGCTACAACAGATCTTCAGGAAGTGAGGGGAAAACATTTGACAAAATTCAACACTCACTCATAATTTAAATAGAAACTCATAAAACTAATAGAAGGGATTTTTTTCGATCTGTTTTGAGGCAACTATGAAAAAACTACAGGTAACATTTTACTTAATGGTAAAATATTAAATGTTTTATCAATAAGATTAGAAATAAGAAATGCATATCCATTATCACAATGTCTATTTAACAATGTAAAAGAAGTTACAGTCAGTGCAATAAGGTAAGAAAAAGATATAGGAAGTAAGTAGATGGAAAATGAAAAAAAAGGAAAGGAAAAAATAATAAAACATTGTTTCTTGCAGATAACATGATTATACACATAGAAAATTCTAAATAATGTATAAAATAACTACTAAATATAATAAGTAAATTTAACAAGTTTGCATAATCCATATTCAATATACAAAGCATCAGGAACATTTAATATATTGTATCGATGAAAAACTGGAAAAATAAAATAGTCTTAAAATAATATCAACAATTATAAAATACTTGAGTATTCATAGATTGGAAGACTAAACATTATTAAATTACAAATTCTAATCCCCAAGAATTTCTATTGATGCTATTGACTCTCTATTGATTCAAGGCAAATCCAATAAAAAATTTCAGCAAGCTTTTTTTTCCCTCTTCAGATATGGTTGTAGATGCCCCACATAAAAAAAGGACACTCCTGTGGAATTTGGAAAATTCCAAAGTTTGAGATTTACTTTCCAGGAGGTAAGTACAAAAGCCAAGCATGTCTTTTGGTGAGGCCAAATTCCTTGCAACATAGGCAGTAAGACAAGAGTACTTAAGAAAATATCCATCTCAAACCAAAAACAACCACCACAACCACAAAACAATTAGAAGCATAAGCCTAGCATAAGCCTGCTAGTGATAATAGTCATTCTTCAGTACATATATACACACAAAATAATTATCATACTAAGTTCTAAGCATTATGACCTCACATTATAATTATGCTTTAAGAATAAAATGATAATAGCAATTATACACAGCAATAGAAAAGTCATTTCCTAATTTTTTTTTTTTTATAAAAAGAAAGAGATTTTATTTTTGTGGGGAGCTGTTTTAGGTTCACAGTAAAATTGAGCAGAAAGTGGAAAGAGATCTTGTATACCCCTACTCCAATACAAACACAACATTCCCTACTATCAACATTTCCTACCAGAGTGGTACATTTATTTCGATCAGTGAACCTACATTGGCATATCATTACCACCCAATGTCCACTGTTTACATTGGGGTTCACTCTTGGTGTCATATATTCCATGGGTTTTGACAAACATAAATGATGTGTATTCACCACTATAGTATCATACAGAATAGTTCCACTGTCCTTTAAAAAAGGTCAGCTTAAGCTAAAATTTATATCAAATTCCAAAGGTCTTCAAGTAGCAAAGACAATCATGAAAAAGAAGAAGAAAATTGGAGGACTTAGATTACTTTATTTCAATACTTTCTGTAGAACTACCAAAATTTACAAACTGTGGTATTTGCATAAAGATACACAATAGAACAAGACAGAGTTCAGAAAAAGACTCACAATTATAAGATCGATTGATTAAAATTAGGCAATGATACATTTGAATGGAAAAGATATTTTCAGCAAATAGTGATGGAACAGCTGTTTTGTACATGGGTAAAATAAACCTCAAACCATACACAAAAATTATTTGATACAAATCATAGATCTAACAATATGAAACTTCTAGGAGAAAAAAATAGGAGAATATCCCCACAATCTTGAAGGAGGCAAAGTACCTCTAGAAAGCATTAACCAAAAACAATTTATAAATGGACTTCATAAAAAATCAAAACTTTTACTTAATAAAAACAGAAAAAAAATATACATGCTACAGACTGTAAGAAAATATTTGCAAAATATATTTTTTTAATTTAATTTAATTTTATTATGTTAGTCACCATACAATACATCATTAGTTTTTGATGTAGTGTTCCATGATTCATTGTTTTCGTATAGCACCCAGTGCTCCATGCAATATGTGCCCTCTTTAATACCCATCACCGGGCTAACCCATCCCTCTACCACCCTCCCCTCTAAAACCCTCAGTTTGTTTCTCAGAGTCCAGTCTCTCATGGTTCGTCTCCTTCTCTGATTCCCCCCCTTCATTTTTCCCTTCCTTCTCCTAATGTCCTCCGTGCTATTCCTTATGTTCCACAAATAAGTGAAACCATATGATAATTGACTTTCTCTGCTTGACTTAGTTCACTTAGCATAATCTCCTCCAGTCCCACCCATGTTGATGTAAAAGTTGGGTATTCATCCTTTCTGATGGCTGAGTAATATTCCATTGTATATATGGATCACATCTTCTTTATCCATTCATCTGTTGAAGGGTATCTCGGCTCTTTCCACAGTTTGGCTATTGCAGACATTGCTGCTATG
>NW_027820538.1:0-13530 GCF_054177405.1 Leptonychotes weddellii | reverse complement strand
CACATAGACTTGTATATAAATGAGCATCAGTGGTACAGTTAGGACCCAGTCTGCCTTTATTTTTACTATTTGATTTTTATTATTTTTGAAGGTTTTTTGGAGAGGCAGGAATTATTGTAACAAAATATACACCTGTGTCCAAAGGAAAAAAATCTGGAAGGACATAGTTAAGACCATTGCTTATCTGTATGTCTGAGTTTTCTTACACTGAAAATGTATCATTTATGTAATTAAAAAGTGAAAAGTAAATGTTTTAAAATATATATATGTAGGGGCGCCTGGGTGGCTCAGTCGTTAAAAGAGTCTGCCTTTGGCTCAGGTCATGATCCCAGGGTCCTGGGATTGAGCCCCCCATTGGGCTCCCTGCTCAGCGGGAAGCCTGCTTCTTCCTCTCCCACTCCCCCTGCTTATGTTCCCTCTCTCACTGTCTCTCTCAGTCAAATAAATAAATAGTAAATAAAATATATATATGTATATAAATAAAAGAAATAGAAAGATAGCACTAACCTTTCATTACACTCCTGTTTTCCAGTCAGAACTTGAAATACTCAGGGCAAATTTTTGAATGAATAAATTTGCCCAGGTGTCAAAATATAGTCCTTGATTTCTTAAAAATGCAGTTTGTAGATGCTGAGCATTTAAAAATTTACACTTTACTGGAATAATAACAGATGCACACAAAAATGCCAAGGACATAATTTTTTTCTTTTTAATGTGCACATTGGTTGAATTGCTTATTTTCAGTGTTTTTAAGTTCAGTAGCATTGGGTGTGAAAGCATGCAAAGTGGCTAGTCAGTCAACAGATATTTCTCTAGCATCTACCATGGGCCAGGTCCTGCTAAAACAAAACAGAATCTAACTTAATGAGTTATGCAAGACCTTATGCTAAGAAATATTTTACATAATCTCTTTCATTTAATCCTCAACGAGACCTAGCTTCATTGGCCATTTGGCCCTGGATCGTCCAGCTAATACAGTTTAAGTCCTTATAGGAAACCCACAGCTCAGGTTAAATTTTTAATCATTCTTGGGCTAGATAGCAGGAGTACACCTGCAGTGTCCCATTTGATCCGTTTTAACTAAAGACATGCCAAGTGTGAGGAACCATAGCTATCAGTGGTGACTTGTGTCTGAGGGCTTAGGCTAGGGGCAAAAGTCAGGTATTTGCATCATGGTCCATTGGTGTGAGCTGCTGTCATGGGAGCAATCAGGAGAGAACATGAATGGGCATCTTGGGAATGTGCTGTCCTGCATGGGGGCTCTCCCTGTGGCCCTGAGTACAAACGGGTGAAAACACCCTGATCTCCAAGTATTGCTAATTCTTAGAAATTTTATTGTTATGGAAGAAAGGAAGGGCAACTTCATTTGCCCTCGTTGCTCCTAGAGCTATTCTTCCCTGGTTCAGCTTCTGGAGAGTCTAGTATGTGCCTCTGGGCAGGAAGTGAAGGGCCAGATTGAATTTCCTTCCCCTCTGGACACAGGTTTCAAAGATGCGTATGTCTATTCCAGTCCTCAAGGAATTCATTATCTTGGCAGAGAGCCTGACATGATTCTGTGGAAAAAATTTACTGGTGGGTGCCAGGCACTGGGGATAAAATGGGAGCACTCAGAGCAGACAAGGCCTTACTCTCATGGAGCTGACATACAGGGCCCTTGAGACCATAAGCAAGGAAACCTCGATAAGGAATGGGAAGAAATGAAAACAGTAATGAAATGGAGAATGACTAAGGGACTACTTGGGGCTCATTGTCAAAAGAAGTTTCCTGAGTGGTACTATTTGGCCAGAAACCTGAATGAGAAATCATTTGTGGGAACGTAGAGCAGAGTATTCCAGTCTGAGGGACTGGCAGGAGAAATAGCCTGAGGTAGCAATGAACTTGGCTCTTAAGGTGATGTTGGGGAAGATAATCAAGAGGATGTGACCACTGGTTGATCCTTGAACTGGGCCCAGGCAATGGGAGGTTCTTCACCCCTTCCACCCCTCACAGTGGGAGATGTTCCAAGGACACAGTCTGGAGAGAATAAGGTGTTGAGACCATTGGATGTGACTGAACCCAGTTAAGGCCTCCATATAAACTTAAAAGATTCTGGCAGGTAGGTGGGTGGAGAGATCTACTCTTGCCTCGCCAGAGATAATGTTAGGAGTTAGTTGGACAGTTAGGTAGTCAGGGCCAGGGTTCCCAACAAGAAAATATGGAGTCAGGACAGCTAAAATAAAACAGCACTGACATCCTGTTTGCAGCTTAGGACCGCACTGACATTCTGCTTTGCAGCCTTTGCAGAAATGACTTATGCAAAATGTCCTAAAACAAAACAATTAACCACAAAAGCATTTGTCAATATCACAGGCAAGGGGCAAGTAAGACATAAACCCCCAGATGTCAGAAAAAAAAAAAAAAGACCATCAGCACGTGGACATTAACCTAATAGGTATACAGACGCAAAAGAGCTCATAAAACACCTAAACTTAGAAACTGCGAGAGCAACCCACTTCTGTCCCCCTCCCTCTCCGGGAGCTTTGTTCTCTTGCTCAATAAACTTTGCTGCCCACCACTCTTCGTCTGGTCTACCTCTTCATTCTTCAGAGTAGCGTGACCAAGAACTGCAGGCACTAAAGGGACACAAAACCCTTTAACAATAAGCCTCACAAGTAAGTTCCCTCGCTTATTAAAACCACCACCTGTACATCTGGATTCTTCAGTCTGTCCTTAGCCTCTGTGTAGAAGGGCCAGTTTGCGAACTAACACATGAAGTGCTTTCTAGTAATAGGTAAAAAACTCCTGAACTTCTAGGGTGTTCCAGGCATATGAGTTTTAAGCATTTTACATGTAGTTCATTTCATCCTCATGAAACAATGAGGTAAGTATTATTCTCTCCATTTTCAGGAAACAGGCACAGAGAGGTTAATTAACTTGCCTGGAATTACACTGCTAGTAAATGTTGGAGCTGGGATTCAAACCCAGAGTCCACTTTCTCAGTTTTTACACGCAAAAAACCTGCAGTACAGAGTAATACATAAATCCCTTCTCAGAGAGCTCCCCTTTACCCATTGTAAAATCCAGAACGAACCAGTTGGGTTCATTCACTCATCAAATATTTATTGATGTTTACTATGTATATCACTATTACAGGCGCAGGGGATGCAATATTGTACCAAACGGACAAAATCCCAGCCTTTTTGACGTTCACATGGATGGGGAAACAAATACCAAAAGTAAGCTAAATAATAAAAGAATCATAACTAAGGAAAAAAGAGGGAAATAAGGATGACGCAGGGGAGTGGAGTGGGATTGAATTTAAAATAGCGTGATCCAGAGAATGATTCACTGAAAAAATGAACTCTGAGGAAAAACCAAGGATTCTGTAACCCAAAAATCTAGCCCCCATTTTTCGCGCACCCTTTACGCATGCGCAGCACTCAGCCCCTGCCTAGTGCTCGGGCGCCCTCTGGCGTCCCTTCGACTGTGCGCAGCCGCAGCTGCCTGGAAGGACCCCAGCAGGACCGGAAGTGCCGCGTCCTCCCCTCACCCTCCCCTTCCGCCTAACTTCCGCCTACCTCGCCCGGGCCCCCGGACCGGAAGCGCCGCGCTTGAACCCCAACCTCCTCGTCTATCTTGAAACACCAGCGCCGCCAAGATGCCGGTACGGGGGCCCAATTCGCGGTGTGGGGAGATGGCGAGAGCTGGGGGGGAGCAGCGAGAAATCGTGCGTGAGCTGAGAGAAGCGGGCGGAGGAGGGCAGAGAAGAAGCGGGGCCTGAGAAGGGGAGAAGCGAGGAAAGGGGGCCGGTCGCTGTAGGATTGGGTCGGCCCGGGGGTGTCGGCCAGGGGGGACGGGGCCGCGGCAGAGTGGGCCAGAGACCCTGAGCGTGCAGAGGAGGCTGCCTCATCCCCTCTCGCCCCCTTCGTTCCAGTGCTGACCCCTTCTCTCGCTCTTTCTGTACTCCCCTACTCCAGCAGGATTCCCGAAGATTCACTAGAGCTGAGAAGCCAAGGACTGTGCTTTTTATCTTTAATTTCTCAAGTCTGGGGTCCGGCTTCTTTTTGTCCCCGCCGCAGGCCCACTTCCTCCTCAACCCCAGGGGGCGGGTCCCTCCCGCTGCTTATCACTGTCATACTCCACTTCCCGGACTCCTCCTCTGTCGCCCCGGCAGTGGTGGCCACCCTTAGCTGCTGAGTGTAGGGGCCGCCGGAGCAGATGCAGGGCCCGCTCCTGGTTTCCAAATGTTTCTGTTTTCGTGTGCATCAGAGTAGGAGTAAAATTGTAGTCTGGTTGTCCTTCATTCTTGACAGCCAGTCTGGTGGGGTGAATTTATCGCCATCATGGTCTCCATTTTGCAGATGAGGAAAAGGAGCTTCAATAACGTGATTACTCACACAAAAAATATTACTGAGCACCTGCTGCATGCCAAGTACTGTCACAGCAGTGAATAAGGCCAACAAATCCCTACGCTCAAGGAGTTTACCTTCTAATGGGGAGACAGACAAACATGTAAACGGAAATAAAGAAAAAAGATAGTTTTAAAGTTGTTGGGGTTTTTTTTGTTTGTTTTTGAGAGAGAGAGAGAGTGGGAGCACGCTGGGGGCGGGGGAGCAGAGAGAGAGGGACAAGCAGACTCCACCGCTGAGCGCAGTGCCCGGAGCCCCCAGGGGGGCTCTATCCCACCACCTGAGATCCTGACCTGAGCCTAAATCAAGAGTCTATGGCTTAACCGACTGAGCCACCCAGGCACCCCTAAGATAGTTTTAGATAGTGACAAATGTGATGAAGGAAATAGATGGGTAACAAGACAGCTGGTGAAGGTGAGAGTGGAGGCTGCTTTAGATGAAGCATACCTGTGACAAAAAGGAGCAAGCCATAGTTAGAGATACTTAATGAATCCCGTTGGTACCATTTGATGCCTGATACGTGCCAGACAGGCGCTGAGCTACACATTGCATGTAAATTATCCCATTTAATCCTCGCAGTGACCCTGTGAAGTAGATACTCATTGTTCCCATTTTGCAGAGGAGGAAATTGAGGCTCAGAGAAGTACAGTAACTTACCCAAGGTTTCGGTACTAGTGGTAAAGTCAGATTTTAAGCTAGGACTTTATAAAGTCCTGTGCTCATTCCTGGACTTTGCTGTGATTTCTTATTTAATACCTGCCTCTTCCATTAGCTTGAAGGTTCTTCAAGGGCAGAGATCTTACTGGTCTTGCATACCATTTATCACCATGCCTTGCACATAGAAGGTGTTTGATAATTGTTTGGTGGATGAATGAATATGTGAATATATGAATGAAGCACAGGTATGCTTCTTGTGTTACTAAAAGCCAGACATGTTGTAAAAAGCAGAACTAGGAATCAGCATACAAATTGCTCTCATAAATGTGATTTCCCCTGCTCCTTCAATTCACACCTACCCAATGAGGGCAGTAGATGACTCTTCATTTTATAAATTGGGAAACAGGCTAAGAGAAGAAAAGTGATGTCTTGGTCAAACATAGCCAGGAAGTGGTAGAACTAAAAAGCCAGTGCTTGAGTTCTGGTTTAACTATAGCTGGGGGGGGCTGGGTGGGGGGCGGTGTACTCCTGATTTATTATAGTGTCTGCCTATTTCTATAGTGTAAATACTCCCATCAGTTACCAATGCAATGTCACTGAACATGGAATTGGAAGATGCACAGTAGCACACCATTGCATAGTATTTCCGCCACAAAGATACAAAAGTTATAAATAACCTTAGGATCATAGACAATAGTAAAATAATTTTTTAAAATAGGAAGTAGGGCGCCTGGGTGGCTCAGTTGGTTAAGCGACTGCCTTCGGCTCAGGTCATGATCCTGGAGTCCCGGGATCGAGTCCCGCATCGGGCTCCCTGCTCAGCGGGGAGTCTACCTCTCCCTCTGACCCTCCTCCCTCTCATGCTCTCTGTCTCATTGTCTCTCTCGCAAATAAATAAAATCTTAAAAAAAAAAAATTTAAAATAGGAAGTAATGAATTTTGAGTATTACCTTTGTTTTTAATATAATTAATTGCAAATTTATATAATTTAATTTTTAGTAACGGCTGTGTTTAACAACAGCTTGCCTCAAAATTTGTCAAAATTCCTCAGAATTTAGGGGCGCCTGGCTGGCTCAGTCTTCATGTAACTCTTGATCTCAGGATTGTGAATTCGAGCCCCATGTGGGGTGTAGAGATTACTTAAATAAATAAAAATATTTTAAAAATTGCTCAAGGGGTGCCTGGGTGGCTCAGTCAGTTAGGCGTCTGCCTTCAGCTCTGGTCATGATCTAGGGGTCCTGGGATCAAGCCCCACATTGGGCTCTCTACTTGGTGAGGAGCCTGCTTCTCCCTCTCCCTTTGCTGCTCCCCTCTCCCCCGCTTGTGCTCTCTCACTCTCAAGTAAATAAATCTTTAAAAAATATAAAATAAAATAATAAAATAAATAAAAATTTTAAAATTGCTCAAAATTTAACATTCAGTTTTCATGAGGCAATAAAAGCCAGCTCCAGCAAATCGCTGCTACCATCCCTTTTTCCTCCTCTCCTAGTTAGTCTTGGGTGGGTTCCTCTTTTTTTCCTTTGTAAAAATGTTACTTGTCTGCCCCGCTGACGTTTGCTCTCTTTGTCTCCGTATTTTTACCTGGCTTGACACTACAGGCTTACCACTCTTCTCTCATGGACCCTGACACCAAACTCATTGGAAACATGGCACTGTTGCCTATCAGAAGTCAGTTCAAAGGACCTGCCCCTAGAGAGAGTAAGTTGAAACTTCTTTCCATTATTTTCAGATTTTAGTAGGAAACATCTAGCAACTCTCTGACATTATCAAATCAGGCAAATTCTTAGCTCAGTCCTCTGTCTCACACTGCTCTTGTATTTTCTGTTTGCTTGATAGATATTGCCCCTCTAGACCTTTCAAGATCATGTATGTTGTATTGAGTAAGAAAGTGTATTATTGCTGCTGAGTTCTCTTGGATATTTTTTTGAGAGGGAAGAGGAAATGTGCTTAATTCTCGACACTGTTCTGTCATCACTCTTGGTTCTTACAAAGTGATCTAATGCTGCTACTTCTATAGAATACCATGTCCCCATCCTTTTTCTGTCATAAGGCTGGAGAAAAAAAACCCAAAACATTTTAACCCCTTCCCCCATCTATATCTACTTCCCTTATTCATTCTTCAGGATCTTCATTTTCAGCAGTACCTCGATCTTAAATCTTAAGTGTCCTGTGTAACATTACACATTCTTTCTCTTGCTTTTCTCAATTTTATATCTTTGCTTTCTTTTTTGGTACTCACTTTCTCTTTTTTCGAACCATTTCTTACTGTTTAGAAAGCCCCATTCTTTTTAGACTCTTCTGACACATTCTGAGATGTTCTGCCAACAGTATAATTTGTATTATATTAGACATGGTTTCCCTGCACCATGTTCCATTCAAGCATCTGCATCTGAGTTCCATTCAAGGTTTTTAAGACCGTGGTTTTCGGGCGCCTGGGTGG
Source organism: Leptonychotes weddellii (assembly GCF_054177405.1). NCBI lineage: Eukaryota > Metazoa > Chordata > Mammalia > Carnivora > Phocidae > Leptonychotes > Leptonychotes weddellii. The sequence goes on along the minus strand of NW_027820538.1, from coordinate 6,045 downwards.
CTCAGTTGGTTAAGCAACTGCCTTCGGCTCAGGTCATGATTCTGGAGTCCCGGGATCGAGTCCCGCATCGGGCTCCCTGCTCAGCGAGGAGCATGCTTCTCCCTCTGACCCTCCCCCCTCTCATGTACTCTCTCTCATTCTCGCTCTCTCAAATGAATAAATAAATCTTAAAAAAAAAATTAAAAAAAAAAAAAAAGACCGTGGTTTTCATTACCAATTTTGTACTGACCCATCTTCATTCCTCTGCCAGACTATTTGACGTGACCTCTTTTTAATTTTGTTTTCAACATCAGTTGAAAGTTCAGTAAACTAAATAAATTTGGTAAATCACCACAGTTTTTACTTGATTCCAAGATGAAGGAAAAGGAACAGATGGAAAAAAAAAAAAAAAAAGACCAAAAAGAAGAAAAATAATCTAAAAGAAATACAGTGCAAAGAAAGATTAAAAAATAATATTGTCCCAGATTCCTTGAGAACCCTTTCAGATCTTTACAGAATACCATGTAGCATATCAGAAGATGCAATTGACCAAGGATGGAGTTTATCTAATTACCACCTCTGCAACAATTCATGGGCCCTTGAGGGAGAACAGGACCCCAAGAAACCAGATCTTCATGGTTTCTGTAGACAGGGAATGACCTGTTACTCTTCCCCAGGGGGCAGGATTAGAATGAACTGGAATCATGAAGGAGTACAAGCCTATGCTGGAGCTAAATAACTGTTAGCATTAATCAGGTTCATTTATTTACATTCATCAGACACCTTTTTAACACCTTTGTGTGCCAAACACCCTCCTAGGTTCCAAATCTTGTAGCCCACCCCCTACCCCCACATTGTTACGTTTAGAACTAACTGGTTTTGTAAACACTGAATCCTCTGAGGAAGTGTCCTTTCTGCAGATAAGAAAATTGCAAGAACAGGAGTCTAGAGTTAGAATTCTGTTGAAATTCTTTAGCAGGGGAATGAGCAGGGTTAAAGACAGCTAAATCAGAGTACTAAACCTCCAGGATTACTTTGCATTTCTGCGGTATGAGAGGGATAGTGGTTATGGACAAGAAATATAAATAACTCTGAAAAACAAAAACAAAACTGTCTCTGCATTGCTGCAGCCGCCTGCCGGATATCAAGACCCTGGGATTTTGACCTTTTTGAAATAAGAAAAGGAAAACAAAAAACTGCCCAAGAAATTGTATAATGAGATCTATCTTTGTCACAACAGTATTTCTGGCTTTTCTCAGTCTCCAGCCACCTAGAACAGCTTGTACAAGTATATTTTAAGTCACAGTTTTCATAAAAAGAAAGACGTATGTGTGAACCCAGTGTGTTCCTAAATGACAATTGAGATTTTTTTTTCCCCCTGAAACTGCAGTATGTTAATTCATATAAAATTACATTGAACACTTTTTATTTTTAAACAGGATTTTATCAAAGTTAGTCTGTCTCAGTCTATTTTTATAAGTGCATTGAGAGATGTCTGGAATGATGTTCACGAAATGTTAATAGTAGTTATTTCTAGGTAGTGAGATTTAGGGTGACAATAAAATATTTTTTCTGTACTGATTAATTTGTTTCTAATGAGTAGACTTTTTATAAAAACAGTAGAGCTATTAGAATAAACCATGTGCTTATTTTTCTAGAAATTGTTTCTGAAGACCTTATGTTTCAATGGCCTCATTTTATTTCACTCAACTCCAAGACTTTTGACCATTGACCTGTTTTTTTTTCTCTATAGCTTTGTTAAGTGTTATTTTTACATTTAGCTAATGTTCTCTGCCTTTCTCCCCTTGTGTCCTGTTTAGCAAAAGATACAGATATTGTGGATGAAGCCATCTATTATTTTAAGGCCAATGTCTTCTTCAAAAACTATGAGATTAAGGTAAAGTACAGAGCTTTTAATATTTAATTTAGTATTCTGATGGGGATAATAATCTACCTGGCAGTCAGGGTTGTTCTGAGGAGTAAATAAAATTGAATGAGTTTGCATGACCTTAAAAACCCAGAATAGTACTTAGTATTAGACTCTGTATCAGTATTAGTTTCTCATTTTTCCTCCAAAGTGTATACCACGGATCAGCAAACTATAGCCTGAGGGCCAAATCTGGCCCACTGCCTCTTTTTCTAAATAAAGTTTTATTGGAACACAGCCACATTCATTTTGTAATATATTGTCTATGGCTGCTTTCATGCCACAGCAGCTGGGTTGAATAGTTGTGACAAAGACTGTTTGGCCTACAAAACCGAAAATATTTAATATCTGGTCTTCTCTAGAGGAAGTTTGCCAACCCATGATCTAGACGCTTTTATTCATTCAACATTAATAAAGCACCTACTATGTGCCAGTCCAAAACTAAAAAAAATTCTACATTGTAGCTGTGTTATTTTTATATATTTTTATGTCCTGGACCTGAGATGGAGAAATAAAGTTCAGTGATCCTGACCCTTCCCTCAGCTACCTTTTCTTCCTTTCTGCTCTTAGCTCTTGTGAGGAATGAGGTCAAAAGGAAGTTTAGAAGGAGGGTGGCAGAAAAGGAGAGGGAGAAATAGGAAAAAAAAGAACTTTTCTGAGTTCATCCTATGAGCAAGTTACAGGAATGTCAACAACTTCTCTTGATAATATTCTAGAATATGGAACTTCAGCCTCTCCTTGACAAACTTTGACCTTTTGGAATCAAAAGGGTGTGAAATCTTTTTTGCAGGCTCTTGGTTTACAAGTTGTAGTCTAAGCATCCTATGACATTCATGGTGTTTTTTGTATTTAATGCTCTGTCTAAGTGTGATGTTTGTAGTAGGTGTAAATAAATGTAATTCTGCCACATTTCATTCTCTCCTGAATGTCCTATGCCCTTAAAAATAGGGGCAGGTGTAGTTTGTTTTTTTTTTTAACTGTAAATCTGTGTAAAATCTGACCTCCAGTCTTCACATTTTCCTTTTGGTTAGATCAAGAGTTGGGCTCTTGGAGCTCTTCAGGAACAAGAAACACGTGAAATAGCTGTTTCCTCCTTTAGAGTCAGGAGTGCTTTTGTTCTCGGCAGAGATCCTGAAGTGAGGAGGTTTTAAAAGTTAGCCGACCATATGGTACACCTCAGGCTTTCCAAGCAGCTCTGTTAAACTCTCCTTCCTACACGGAGGGAGGGGCTGTTGGCACAGCATCCTGGGACCCAGAGGCAGGGCCGCCCCACAGCTCTGGATGGCAGGAGGTGGCTCCCTCCCCCGGAGTGGACAGAAAGGTGGCTTGGGAAGACTGCATTTGGCGAATGGGAACTGTTGATGCTGTAGGAACTACATTTGCACAGTTTTCAGTTGATACTCAAAAGACAAAGCTTGAATTCATTTATTACACATGATAGTTATGTTTTAATCAGGACTGTTTTTAACTTTTGTTCCTCCCTCACCCCTCCTCCCCCCTTCACCCCGGCCCCTGCAGAATGAAGCTGATAGAACCTTGATATATATAACTCTCTACATTTCTGAGTGTCTAAAGAAACTCCAGAAGGTAATTAAACTTGGATGATTGTCTATCAGAAAAACACAATACTGATACATGTTCACCCTCCTAGCTATCTGGACTTGTTGAGACTTTAAGGACAAGTAGATAATACTTCCTCCCACTTAGAGCATGTACCTAAGAGGAAAATCTGAATGTGGATTCTAAACAGTAGTTTAGTTGACTAATGAGAAGATAAGGGGCTGGTGTTTTAAGGCTTTGCATGTATTTTCCCAAGACAGAAATCTTCCTCAGCCCCAGGTTAAGAACCTCTGAGCCAAGGATATAAATCAACGGTTCATGAGCTTGAGTGGGAAAAAGATTACGTCTTTCTTTTCACTAACTTGTAACTGAGATTTAGCATTTACTTTAATTATTAATGTAGGCAACAACCCACAGTAGCATTAGCCATACCTGTAACTTTTTCTCCAGGAAAAATCACAGCATTTTCCTTTTTTTTTTTTTAAGATTTTATTTATTTATTTGACAGAGAGAGCACAAGCAGGGGAAGTGGGAGAGGGAGAAGCAGACTCCCCGCCCCGACAGCATTTTCATTTTACATTTAGAGTTGAAGTTATTTTGAAATTTTATTTTCACTCATTACTACTTCAAATTTTAGTTATTAGGCCCATTGTGTTAATAAAGAAGCACATGCATGTGTGTGTCATAAATTTGGCTTTTTAATACTGTAATTATTGTGTTTGACTATAATTGATTTCTTTTATAATTTTGTGTATTTTATTTAATTCATTTAAAACATTATTCTGGGGATGCGTAGGTGGCTCCGTCAGTTAAGCATCTGCCTTTGGCTCAGGTCATGATCCCAGGGTCCTGGGATCGAGTCCCATATCAGGCTCCTTTCTCGGTGGGGGGCCTGCTTCTCCCTCTGCCGCTCCCCCTGTTCATGCACGCTCTCTCTCTGACAAATAAATGAATAAAATCTTTTAAATAAATAAGTAAAACAATAAATAAATGAATAAAACATTATTCTGAGGAGTCCACAGACTTCCCTAGATTGCAGAAGGGCACCCAAATACATTAGTAATCCCAGGCATATCTACTTAGACTAAAACAATTACAATTACAAATTGGATGTTATTATCCTTTTCTCTGTAAAGTATGTGTGTGTGTGTATAATTTTTTTTAGTGCAATTCCAAAAGCCAAGGTGAAAAAGAAATGTATACGCTGGGAATCACTAATTTTCCCATTCCTGGAGAGCCTGGTTTTCCACTTAATGCAATTTATGCCAAACCTGCAAACAAACAGGAAGATGGTAAGAACAGGGTTTCTTCCTTCCTCTCTATGGCACAAGATCTCCTCCATTTGACTTTTTACCCCCCTTCTTTGCTTGTCTTGATTGGTGTACACGTCGAGAGTGGAATCATAGCACGGATAATATCTTACCAGTCACTCTCTCAAAACATTCTTGGTGGGACACCTGGGTGGCTCAGTAGGTTGAGCCACTGCCTTCAGCTCAGGTCATGATCCCAGAGTCTGGGGATCGAGTCCCACATCAGGCTCCCTGCTCAGTGGCGAGTCTGCTTCTCCCTCTGCCTGCCTCTCCCCTTGCTTGCGTGCTCTCTCTCTCTCTCTAATAAAATCTTAAAAAAAAAGAAAAAAAGATTCTTGGTAACAAGTATAACACATAGAGAATCTTTTGAACCAAAATAGTTATAAAACCATTGGGACTGTCATTTCTGTTTCTTAATCCTGTTTGAATGTGTAGAAGTGTATTGCCAACGTCATTGTGCAGACCAGCGACCAGCACATGAGGGATACATTCTCAGGATTTTTTTTATTGTTCTGCCTGTTCCTTATTTTAGAGGTGATGAGGGCCTACTTACAGCAGCTGAGACAAGAGACTGGACTGAGACTTTGTGAGAAAGTTTTTGACCCTCAGAATGATAAACCTAGCAAGGTAAGACCCTCTTCTTTACCTATTTAGTTGGTAAATAACCTTTTATCATGTAGCTACTATTAAACAAACTAAGGTTTTCTATGGCGAGAATACTTTTTCTGCATTGCAGTGTTGCTTAACTACGCGGTAGGGATTCACTGAGTCACACTACATAATGAATTGCATATAATAAACATTTTGGTTGTTTGTTCTTATGTTAGGGCATTGTAAACCCATAGGGCAGATTTTTTGTGTGAGATATCTTGAATGTATTACTTTTTTTGTCGTCATTATTTTGACTTGTGAGTCAAAAAAACATTTTTTAACGTGTTGTCAAGAAGTTTATAAAATAAGGGATGACAGACCAAGATTAAATTTTGTTATTACATAAATTCCTATTCTGACCTTACCTTGAACTTGCATTGTGATTTGACCACCACCCTTCTGTTTTATCCCCTCTTGCTAGTGGTGGACTTGCTTTGTGAAGAGGCAGTTCATGAACAAGAGTCTTTCAGGACCTGGACAGTGAAAGGAGCCTGAGCAGACACTTTCCACAGCCGTGGGCAGCATTTTACAGCAAGATGTACACAGTTATTTGCCTTTATTTGATAAAGTTTTATACAGAAGAGAGAAGAGAGCATGTCTTCACTTGAAGAGCTCTTT
>NW_027820537.1:0-275 GCF_054177405.1 Leptonychotes weddellii | reverse complement strand
GGGCCTGGCTCCCTTGGCCGCACTTCGGGGAAGGAAGCTGGCTCAGGGCGGACTGATCGGTGTGTGTTTACAGGTCGGACTGGAGGGGAAGGAAGAGGCGGTGGGGTGGCTGCAGCGGCTCCAGGGAAGCGAGGCGTGGGCTTGAACTAGGCAAGGAGCGGGTGATGGCAGGAAAGGGAGGGGATGAGTAGGGGACACCGGTGAGGCCAGTTCTCGGGAGGGGGTGTGGTGGCTGGCTGGCTGTGCAGACCCTTGTTTCCCCTCATCTACCACAC
>NW_027820536.1:0-275 GCF_054177405.1 Leptonychotes weddellii | reverse complement strand
CAAACTGAGGGTTCTAGAGGGGAGGGGGTGGGGGGATGGGTTAGCCTGGTGACGGGTATTAAGGAGGGCATGTTCTGCATGGAGCACTGGGTGTTATATGCAAACAATGAATCATGGAACACTACATCAAAAACTAATGATGTAATGTATGGTGATTAACATAACATAATAATAAAAAAAACTAAAAAAAAAAAAAAAAACAGCCTTCCCATGGAGAACCAATCTGAGTTTAATATAATGTATGGCCCCTCTTAGAACATTAATACTACTGGAAA
>NW_027820535.1:0-275 GCF_054177405.1 Leptonychotes weddellii | reverse complement strand
GAACACTACATCTAAAACTAATGATGTAATGTATGGGGATTAACATAAGAATAAAAAAAAAATAAAGGCTATGCTCAAAAAAAAAAATCACTGGGTGTTTAAAACAAAGGAAACTGTGCCCTCTTCTTTTTTATAAATTCTATCACTTTCCCGTTGCTTTAAAGTTCTATGGATACATTACTATATGTATCTTTCCAGCATCCTTTGATGCTCAATTTGGTTGGCATGTTTGCCTACCCTATTAAGTTGTTTAACTGCACGTTAGAAGGTAAAAC
>NW_027820534.1:0-275 GCF_054177405.1 Leptonychotes weddellii | reverse complement strand
TTGAATTTCTTTAACTTTTGTTTGTCTGGGAAACTCTTTATCTCTTCTTCTATTCTGAATGATAGCCTTGTTAGAGAACATATTCTTGGCTGTCTTTTTATTTTCTTTCAGTACTTTGAATACATCATGCCCCTCCCTCCTGGCCTGCAAAGTTTCTGCTGAACAATCAACAGATATGCATATGGGATTTCCCTTGTATATAACTGTTTTATTTCTCTTGCTGCTTTTAAAATTCTCTCTCACTACTTTTTGCCATTTTAATTACTGTGTGTCTT
>NW_027820533.1:0-275 GCF_054177405.1 Leptonychotes weddellii | reverse complement strand
TCTGGGGATGGGACTGAGCTGAAGAATAGGGATTGATCCTTCACATGCTGGACAAGCAATAAAGGCACTACCATTCTGCAGTATGTCAACAGATTATCTTCAAACGTGTCATTTGGAGAATATGTTCTGCACAGAAAGACTCCTTCCCCTTTCTCTTGGCTACACTTCTTTTCGTAGTATCAGAATATAGATCCTATGTGCATCCTGTCCAAAGCTATTCATTGTTCTCCAGTTTCATGGCTCTTGTAAATACCTTCAGGTAAAGGAGGAGTCTG
>NW_027820532.1:0-275 GCF_054177405.1 Leptonychotes weddellii | reverse complement strand
GGGCAGATATAGGAGGATAAACGGTGGCGGGAGCATGCCTGGCCGTGGGAACCCTACACCGCCGGTGAGCAACAGCCTCGCGCACTGGGGACGGGCGAAGACTCACAGACCGGCAGCGGCAGGTAAAGGACTTTAGGGCAGTCCCTGGGGTGGAAACCCGGAGCGGCGGGGTCGCCCCTGCGAACTGCAGCCCCCGGGACCGATCCCGGAGGGGCGGGGTCGTGCGCGTGAGAACTGGGAGCGGCTGGCAGTTTTAGAAGAACAAAGGGCAGAGA
>NW_027820531.1:0-275 GCF_054177405.1 Leptonychotes weddellii | reverse complement strand
TTTTCTCCTGTTAATCTGTATCCTGTCGATTTCATTCTTACACCATCTGGAAGAATTTGAAGGGTAGGAGGAAATTCTTTCCCTCCCCTACACCAGGAATCTGTGGAATCCACATGAAATCCCAGAGCTGCCACCAATGGTGTGACTCCTGGGAGAAGGAGAGGTGGAGGGACACACACATCTAGATGCAGAGAGAAAGGTGTGGGCAGAGTCTAGGGGACACGGGAGGCATGCTGAGGGGGAACACACTGAAAGAGAGACTGACCAGAAGGACA
>NW_027820530.1:0-275 GCF_054177405.1 Leptonychotes weddellii | reverse complement strand
CTAATGGCTGTATCAATTGCCCCAATGAAAAGAGAAAGCAATTTGGCAATATAGTAAGGAGCCATCAAAAATGTCATATCCTTTGGCCCTGGATAACTACTTTTAGCAGGTAGTCCCTATCTCCAAATAATATAAGATAGAACAATCAACTACAAAGAAAAACATAATCTGAATACATGAAGTGTTTATTATGAGTAATGAATTGAAAAATATTCTATGTTCATATAAGGAGGAAAATGTTTAGTATTGGACAATTATGTAATGGATTACGCGAT
>NW_027820529.1:0-275 GCF_054177405.1 Leptonychotes weddellii | reverse complement strand
CCACTCTGCGCCAGTGGACAGACAGGGGTCAGTATGAGGTCATGCAGGGAGGGGTGGGGCGGGCCTCCCACGCTTTGGGTCGAGCCCTTTGGGCCCACGGGGTTAAGCTGCTTCGAGGGAGCTGGGAAGGGGTGATGGGCACGGGGGCGAGGTAGCCTGGCTGCTATCAGCACTCCTGATAGGCCATGGGGCGTTCAGTTGGGAGGGGTGGTGGAAACTGGGGGGAGACCCTATGTCAGAGGATAAACTCTGAGAGCAGGCTGGCCTCCTCCATG
>NW_027820528.1:0-275 GCF_054177405.1 Leptonychotes weddellii | reverse complement strand
AGCATAGACGTGAGCCCACATCTGTCTGGTTGATTGCTGTACTGACACTAACTAGACATGTGTCCTTGACCAAGGGAAAAAAAAAAAAGAAAGAAACCTGCAGGCTATTATCGGAAGAAAGCAGTTCAGGATATCGGGAGCAGGCTTGAGGAAGGGTTGGTGTGTAGGGGATAATTCTTCTAAATCTTTTGGTGTGATGTGATTGTGGGATGCTTTGCAGGTACTACACTTACACTGCAAGCCCTCTATATACTGCTTCAGATGGTCCCAGCCTC
>NW_027820527.1:0-2596 GCF_054177405.1 Leptonychotes weddellii | reverse complement strand
AGGGTAGCTCTATTTTCAACTTTTTGAGGAACCTCCATCCTGTTTTCCAGAGTGGCTGCACCAGCTTGCATCCCCACCAACAGTGTAGGAGGGTTCCCCTTTCTCCACATCCCCACCAACATCTGTCGTTTCCTGACTTGTTAATTTTAGCCATTCTGACTGGTGTGAGATGGTATCTCATTGAGGTTTTGATTTGTATTTCCCTGATGCCAAGCGATATTGAGCACTTTTTCATGTGTCTGTTGGCCATTTGGATGTCTTCTTTGGAAAAATGTCTGTTCATGTCTTCTGCCCATTTCTTGATTGGATTATTTGTTCTTTGGGTGTTGAGTTTGATAAGTTCTTTATAGATTTTGGATATTAGCCCTTTATCTGATAAGTCATTTGCAAATATCTTCTTCCATTCTGTCGGCTGTCTTTTGGTTTTATTGATTGTTTCCTTTGCTGTGCAAAAGCTTCTTATCTTGATGAAGTCCCAATAGTTCATTTTTGCCCTTGCTTCCCTTGCCTTTGGCGATGTTTCTAGGAAGAAGTTGCTGCGGCTGAGGTCAAAGAGGTTACTGCCTGTGTTCTCTTCTAGGATTTTGATGGACTCCTGTCTCTCAGGTCTTTCATCCATTTTGAGTCTATTTTTGTGTGTGATGTAAGGAAATGGTCCGGTTTCATTCTTCTGCCTGTGGCTGTCCAATTTTCCCAGCACCATTTGTTGAAGAGACTGCCTTCTTTCTAAAAGAAAAGTTGTTTTCTCCAAGTCTTGTCCGCTGTGGCCCGCCCCCTCTGCTCCTGTGGCCTTGTCCTTCCTGTGCCTCTGTCATGACCGGACACTCAGGCAAGAGGGAGGTCAGAGGCGCGTCCTCAGGCTGCACCTTCAACCAGGCGTCCACAGTAACAGCAGCCGTGGGCCCGGCCACAGCCACCCCCTCCCGAGCACCCCCAACCCCACCCTTGCTTTTTTTGTGGCTACGCTGTCGTGTTGAGCCATCTGCCCCCTGGATATGGAGCCACCAAAAGGGGCCTGGGTCTCTGTCCTGCCTCAGGGGAGCACTTCCTTTCAGTTAATAGTGCCCCTGTGTGGATGAGAAATGAGGGGCACGGGTGTGTTCGGCGTCCACCCAGCTGGGCCCTTTGGGCACAGGAACGGCGCTGGGGAGAAGGTGGATCTGCCCTCTGGAGCTTGGGCCTGGAAGGAGCCCCAAGGCATGTGGACATCTGGACGCATGCCTTCTACTGACCAGAGGAGGGAGGACCCTGCCCGAACTGGGGAGCCCAGGCATTGGGAACCTGGTCTCGGGGGTGGCCTCCCTGAGTGCTCCTGCCCCTGCAGCCCTCCCCTCCTCAGTAGGCTCCATGAGAAGGCTCTGACGAGAGGGCCTAGGGGACGTGACTCTCTGTGGACGGAAGCCTTGCACCACAGTGAAGGGTCTGCTCTGCATGGAAGGCTGGGCTTCCCCACGAGGTCCCTGCTATGGGCCCCACCTCCCCCAGCCCTACTGCCCCTCAGTCCCAGGCCTCCCCTGACCCCCACCCTCGGTGCTCCCCGGACCCTGGGACAGAAGGCTTCCCAGCTGCCCTCTGGCCAGTGCGGGGTCTCCGAGGGCTCCTGTGGCCAGTGCCTGGTCTCTGAGGGTCCCTCTGGCCAGTGTGGGGTGGCGGAGGGCTCCGGCCAGACTGGGACCCGTCAAAGCCTCAACACCCAGCCTGAGGCCACAGCCCAGAACCTGGGCATTTGGGGCCCCTAAACGACCCCCCCAATCCCTGTTTGGTGGTTTCCTTAGCCAAGCCCGTTCCTGGCATTATTTAGAGCATGCTGCTTGGCCTGGCTACCCAGGGCCAGCGAAGGTTCTTAAAGAAGTGTGGGCTGGAAACAGTGGGGGCAGGGCAGCTAGCCAGGCCCATCCACAGTGGAGTTAAGAGAACCAGAAGGTGCAAAGTGTCTCCTCAGGGAGCCTCGGTCAATAATGCATGTGCCTTTTCGGTCCTGGGCCATTTGTATTTGGGCCGGAGGATGCGTGACCCCACGGAGATCACAGCAGAGCCCTCCAGCCCCACTGAGGAAGCTTCGCTCCCACCTGGACAAGAAAAAAGCTGGACACACTGCAAAGTTAAAGCTTTTTGAGCCCATCGAAGTGCCTGAAGTCCGGGGTCCGGCCCCGAGGGAGGACCTGAGCAGGGACTGTGGGATGCCGCCCCGGGTGGTATGAAGGGTCAGTTAGAGACTGTCAGCCGACTGCCAAGGCCCGGGCGGGTGCGCTGAGGAAGGCGTGCTCACCCCGGGGCACATGCCCACAGGGAAGATGGGGAGGACCCTGGAGAGCTTTCCCACAGCCCCCAAGGAGCCCACTGAGGCAGGGGAGGGCCGCGGGGGGCAGGAGTGCTCGGGGAGGCTGCACCCGCGGCCAGGTTCCCAGTGCCCAAGGCTGGGGCCCTGGGACATCAGAGAATGTCCCCTGACCCCCTGGCTGTGTCTGTGAAAGGCGGACACCCTCCTTGGAGGGGCCCCAAAGCTCAGCAGGGCAAACGCAGGTGTGGCCCGAGGAATTTGGAGCTGGCTCCTGATGGGACGCCCAGGACAGGGGCACTCGCAAGACTGAGACCC
>NW_027820526.1:0-275 GCF_054177405.1 Leptonychotes weddellii | reverse complement strand
ACATTTCATGTTCTAGGGAAAAACCACCACAGCAGCTCAGTCAATTCCTTTTCTCTCAAGACTCCTCTGATGATTCTGATTATTAGTTTAATTCCAATCAAGCCCCAAACAAGGTACCAGCTTCCTAGGGCACTTAATTGCATTCGTAAGAGTTTATGTGCAAGGGGAATTTTCAGCCTAATGCCAAGTAATTGACAACCAAATTTTTTCCTGGTTTCAATCCAAATATTTATTCTTAACATGGGCAAAAGTTTAGGATTTGTAGTATTTACATA
>NW_027820525.1:0-275 GCF_054177405.1 Leptonychotes weddellii | reverse complement strand
CAAGTCTACCAAGCCTCTTAAGCCAATGCCAAAATATGAATTTATCTTTTAAGAGCTCAAAAGTTGTAAAAAGTCCTCTTTATTATGAATTAGTTATACAGAAAGGCATGTTTATTTCTAAAGCTACTTTCTCTGTTTAATCTAGATTACATAAAACAGATAATTTTCAACTATTTCTCAAACTTGAACCCTGCCCTGAATCTCTGGTCCTTCCTTGAATTCAGATCCTCATTACCTTAGAATATTGTAATAATCTCTTAAAAGGACGTCTTGCT
>NW_027820524.1:0-275 GCF_054177405.1 Leptonychotes weddellii | reverse complement strand
CCACTCTGCGCCAGTGGACAGACAGGGGTCAGTATGAGGTCATGCAGGGAGGGGTGGGGCGGGCCTCCCACGCTTTGGGTCGAGCCCTTTGGGCCCACGGGGTTAAGCTGCTTCGAGGGAGCTGGGAAGGGGTGATGGGCACGGGGGCGAGGTAGCCTGGCTGCTATCAGCACTCCTGATAGGCCATGGGGCGTTCAGTCGGGAGGGGTGGTGGAAACTGGGGGGAGACCCTATGTCAGAGGATAAACTCTGAGAGCAGGCAGGCCTCCTCCATG
>NW_027820523.1:0-275 GCF_054177405.1 Leptonychotes weddellii | reverse complement strand
CCTTCTCCTGATGGGCTTGTTGCTTCTCTGCATGTCCCTTCTCCCATCTGCTTTTTGGAGCAGCTCTCGACAGTAAAGTTGGGATCTCCAAGTCAGAAACTTTACCCTTTTGCTGCCTCCCATGGGTCCTAGGTGGAGAGGGAAGAAAGGAGATCGAATCCCTGTTGTTTCCAGCCTTCTGAGAGATCAGCTTTACGCAGTCATGGAGCATGAGCCAACAGCAGTCACCTGCTCCTCCATGGTGAGCAATCAGTGAGACTGGACCAAGAGGCCAG
>NW_027820522.1:0-275 GCF_054177405.1 Leptonychotes weddellii | reverse complement strand
CACCCACCTGCACTCGTCCAAAGTTGGAGCTGGCCTCTGAGTGGGCGGAGGGAGGTTTCTAACCTTCAGATGCTGCCTCGTGCCCATGGGGGCCCCTGTCAGGCCCACGGAAGACCAACCCAGCACCCACATGGTGCTCATGTCACAGCCGGCTGGGGCCACCTCAGAGCTACATGGTGCCACCCTGATGACCCCCAGAGGCCAGCCCCAGTGGCCACCGGGGCCTACTCTCAGACCCTCCTGGCGCCAGAGGTGGCTCTGTGAGTGTTCTCCTG
>NW_027820521.1:0-275 GCF_054177405.1 Leptonychotes weddellii | reverse complement strand
CTTTTCACTACATCTGTGTCTTTTCAGCCACTTTGGAAAACAGTGTGGAGGTGCCTCAAAAAATTAAATATAGAGCTACCCTATGACCCAGCAATTGCACTTCTGAGTATTTACCCCAAAGACGCAGCAATATTTCTTTAGAAATTTTATACTACAGCATTCTCTCCCTTTTCTAATCAGATAATACCAACAAATCTTAGTTACAATGAATAAAGCATTTTTCCTCCAAGGCATAAACAAAACCCAGTTTATTTCTTCCCTTTGCTTTTTAAAAG
>NW_027820520.1:0-275 GCF_054177405.1 Leptonychotes weddellii | reverse complement strand
TAGATTACTGGCAATGAAGTAATTTGCACATGAGAATATCAAGGAATCATGTTAAGACCTCTGAAACCCCTCTTTGGAAAAGCGTCAAATATTATTGACATTACTCAGAAATATGCACATGAACTATGTAACACACCTGCGTTAGGGTTTTCAGACGTTCTAATGGCGCTGTGCGTATTCGAGCACGAGTACCAGATTTACCTCCAGCCAACAGATACTTCCCGAACAAGCCAGAGCTTCTCTCTTCATCAGTTAAATCATGAAAAGTCCATCTT
>NW_027820519.1:0-275 GCF_054177405.1 Leptonychotes weddellii | reverse complement strand
AATGTATTTTGCCCCCTGTGGTATAAGCTAGAGGTCAATTTTCTTTTTCATGTATTTATGCACAGTTGACCCAACATTATTTTTTATTTTTTTTAAAGATTTTATTTATTTATTTGACAGAGAGAGACACAGTGAGAGAGGGAACACAAGCAGGGGGAGTGGGAGAGGGAGAAGCAGGCTCCCCGCAGAGCAGGGAGCCCGATGTGGGACTCGATCCCAGGACCCTGGGATCATGACCTGAGCCGAAGGCAGTCGCTCAACCGACTGAGCCACCC
>NW_027820518.1:0-275 GCF_054177405.1 Leptonychotes weddellii | reverse complement strand
CTCCACACCCCCCACCCCCCTGCCAACCTCCTAGTGTGGCTGGGTGAGCTGGGGCCACAGGGGCCGGCGGGGCAAAGTGCCTTCCTGGGGCCAGATTCCCCGAGTCGGAAGAGCTGAAGGAGGCGCGGGAAGGGCTAGGCTGTTCGGCCTCAGGCTGGCCCCGAGTGAGGGAAACCCCAACACCTGAGACAGTGCCGGGTCAGTGGCCACTGTGTCCTCGCCCACCCCGGGGGCCCGGGGGCTCAGGTCAGGGTGGGGCTTGGGGGAGGGGCGTG
>NW_027820517.1:0-275 GCF_054177405.1 Leptonychotes weddellii | reverse complement strand
TAAACAACGTAATAAAGCAAAGGAGACTGTATCAGCAGAGACATTAAATGTTTGTTTTATTATGAGACAGTAGTGGGTGAAAGAACCCAGTTCCGCGCTCACGCTATAGGATACCACAAAGCATGTGTTACTTAGCTTCCATGTCCGATCTTAATTAGTGCTTCTTCAGCCAGCAGTTTAAGGGAAGTTTTTTTTTTTTTATTCTTATGTTAATCCCCATACATTACATCATTAGTTCTAGATGAAGTGTTCCATGATTCATTGTTCGTGCACAA
>NW_027820516.1:0-2596 GCF_054177405.1 Leptonychotes weddellii | reverse complement strand
GGCGGTGCGCAGGTGTGGGGGAGGGGGAGAACAAAGAAATTATTAAAAAGCTAAGGGGTTTACTTATATAGAGTTGCCAATGAGCAACACAGAGCCAGGAAACTACCTAGGACCATTTAAAAAACAATATGCAAACGTATTAGTTGACTAAAGTGTGGAATACCACACTAGCATTGACCATGGTAATTGAATGTGGAAAATAGTCACCGTATGTCATAGAATGTAATGTCACTTATTTCTCCGTATTTTAACAAATTAGAAATCTCTAAAGGCTTACTTTTTTAAATGTCTAATTTTTTTAAATGTTTCAATATCATTCAAATTTCAGTTGATGAATCTCAATCTCAATTGATGGAATGTCATACTTTAATTGGCAATGTTTTTGTTCTCTTTTCCAGAGTTATGGAAAATAATAATTCATCTTACTATCTGGTGTATTATATTCTATGATATATGGTAAGTAACCAGAAGAGGGTGCAATGTGGCTTGGAAGAAAAGACTACTGAACTTCTTAGACCTTCATCATTTACATCTATCCCCCTGTGGCTATGTACAGACTAGACCATTTTACACCACTGTCCTCAGTGTTTTTTAATAGAGAGAGTTCAATCCTTAATGTCAAAATAGAACTGACTTTTAAAATACTCTGTTATTTATAAGCTCTGTGATATTTAAGTAGTAATTAAACAGTTAAAGGTATAGTTTCCAGGAGATAATAATTTCTTCCTTTTAAAACTATTGCCATAATCAGGGATCATGTATTTAAAGTACTTATTAACCATGATTGCCTCTCATCTTCACCATCACTACCTTCCTCTAAGTACCAGTGCTGCCCTTTACACAAACTAGATACTAAATAAATGTTTAGGAAATAAATGACCCTGTGGTTTTCTACCAAATGCTACTAAAAAAGAAAAATATTGTAGCAGTGGGTTAATGAAAACATGTGAAGGGAAATCAAGAAAAGCAATGCTTTAGATTTAGAAAAGCAGTTGGGACTAGACATAACATATGGGAATCACCAACATAGATCTGGTAGTTGAAGTCACGAAGATGGATGTATCCTCAAGAGAAAATATAGAGAAAAGGGAAGTGGGCTAAAGACAGAATATTGAGTAGTTAGAGACAGAAGAAGAGTAGTCTACTGCAAAGCCTGAGAAAGAGTAGCCAAAGTCAGAGGAGAGGACTCTAACCTAGTGTTTCTCACTCTTGGCACTACTGACATTTGAAGCCAGATTCCTCTTTGTGGTAGGGGCCTGCCCTGTGCATTGTAGAATGTTTAGCAGTATCCCAACATAGGGCAGTAGCACTTCCTCGCCAGCTGTAAAACCAAAAATGTCTCCAGACACTGCCAAATGTCCCCTGGGAGGCAAAATCATCCCCACTGAGAACCATCGGTCTATCCCTAATCCTACAAGCTTGCTCCTTTCCTAGTCTTCTTTATTTCAGTGAATGTCATCCCTTCTACCCAGTTGTACAAGTCAAACCTTATTACAATTTTTTATACCACAGAATATTTCATTATTTTCCAAAGTAAATGAAGTAACATTTTTGCAGTCTTTTCAGATGAGTCTCTCAATCTGTGAAACTAAAGACTTTAAAAGTTGAAATTAAGTTGTTTTATAGCCACTGTTTTAGTAAATTAAGATAAATATTGCCTATTTTAGTAAAATAACAGGAATTAAAAATTATATCAAATCCAGGTATGTTATATTTATGGTAAACATCTGACTTGTGAAAACAGTCCCAACTTAAAGCTGCTGCCATCAACCTGGACTATTTATATCTCAACTGGATTTATTTATTTTTATTTTTAATTGTGGTAAAATACACATAAAATTTTCCATCTTAATCATTTTTAAGTGTACAGTTTAGTAGTTGAGTATATTCACAATGTTGTACTACCGATCTCCAGAATTTTTTCATACTCATTTAACAATGCCTTCCATTTTCCCCCCTCTCTCAGTCCTTGGTAACCACCATTATACTCCCAACTGGATTTTGTTTGTTTATTTTTGTTATACTAAAATGGGAAACTAAAGCCTTTTACAGCTAGGGCTCAAAATGATTTTCCCCATCACCTTTTCCAAGTTAAACTTTTTTTTTTTTAACATTGATGAAATACATGAACATGAATCAGTAAACCAGAAGAGGGCACTGTTAGGCTGAAGAGCTATCAAACCAGATTTTGTAAATTTTATTTTTTTATGTTATGTTAGTCACCATACAGTACATCATTAGTTTTCGATGTAGTGTTCCATGATTCATTGTTTTTGTGTAACATCCAGTGCTCCATGCAGTACGTGCCCTCCTTAATACCCATCACCGGGCTAACCCATCCCCCCACCCCTCTCCCCTCTAAAACCCTCAGTTTGTTTCCTGAAGTCCATAGTCTCTCATGGTTCATCTCCCCCTCCGATTCCCCCCCTTCATTTTTCCCTTCCTTCTCCTAATGTCCTCCATGCTATTCCTTATGTTCCACAAACAAGTGAAACCACATGATAATTGACTTTCTCTGCTTGGCTTATTTCACTTAGCATAATCTCTTCCAGTCCCATCCATGTTGATGTAAAAGTTGGGTATTCATCTTTTCTGA
>NW_027820515.1:0-275 GCF_054177405.1 Leptonychotes weddellii | reverse complement strand
AGGCTTGATCTCTATAAGTCTTTGAAGATATTTCTTCAGAATATTCACTAATCTAGCTTTTTTGTTCATTGTAAAAATACAGATTTAGGTGATTGTCATTTATTAAGGCATCAAGCATTCACATGATTGCACCTCAAGCTTCCTTTTACCATCTCCATTGGTCATTTCTAGAGAAGGACGTTTAATTATATTTTAAAAATTGACAGCATCTTTGTTAAAAATAAGTCAAACAGAGAAAGACATGTATCATATGATCTCACTGATATGAGGAATTC
>NW_027820514.1:0-275 GCF_054177405.1 Leptonychotes weddellii | reverse complement strand
AAGCTCAATTAAAAAAAGGTGTCTTGCGAACTACTTTTAAGTCTGAAGCAATATCTTCATCTAGACCAACATCACAGAACAACTTAATAATTTACGCTCTAATCGCCGTTACCGTTATAATATTAAGCATTTATCTTTTAAACTAGGTTGGAATCATTCCCTTATGTCTACTCAACAAGAACGGTTAGCATCTTTAATAAAATTTACCCAGCAAACGCTATTAATGCATAAAAAGCCGACAACGAGTATTACTCAGCATAAGGACTTTGTACGTG
>NW_027820513.1:0-275 GCF_054177405.1 Leptonychotes weddellii | reverse complement strand
TGCTTTTCTTTTTCAACATTCCTCTGGCTATGCGGGGTCTTTTCTGGTTCCATACAAATTTTAGGATTATTTGTTCCATTTCTTTGAAAAAAGTGGATGGTATTTTGATGGGGATTGCATTGAATGTCTATATCACAGTATTTTCTATACATAAGGATTTTATATACATTTAATGCTTATATTTTTGAAGCAAGCATGATCATCCCTATTTTACAGACAAGAATACTGAGGCTTAATGAATTTTGTCAACGTCTTAGGGGACTCAGGTCTGCCGG
>NW_027820512.1:0-275 GCF_054177405.1 Leptonychotes weddellii | reverse complement strand
AAGTATTAATATTGAGGCAGTTGAATTCCTGGAGGAATGTCACTCTTCCTGTTTCAAGGACTTGTCAATAGGCTGTAGGTAGTAAGGAAATTTAGTAATTTTTCTCCTGCCTTTGTTTCCCACAACAATTTGACAGTGTATTACAAGTGTTATAAAAATGTTTATCTTCCAATCCTGTGGTAAAACTAGACTCTTTTTTTTATTATTATATTAATCAAAATACATTACATCATTAGTTTTTGATGTAGTGTTCCATGATTCATTGTTTGCGTATA
>NW_027820511.1:0-275 GCF_054177405.1 Leptonychotes weddellii | reverse complement strand
CCAGCCTCCTTTTTATTGCCGAGATGTTGCTGAAATGTATGACAATATTCTTCACAAGCCCCTAAGTTTGAGGCCAGGAGTGAGCCTCACAGCCTGGTCCATTCTGGAAGAACTCCTAGAAAAAGACAGGCAAAATCGACTTGGTGCCAAAGAAGACTTTGTATGTATATCCTTCCCAGTACCTGCTTTACTTAAGCTTATTTTAAGATTCAAAGAAAAAAAAAAAAATCTCATTCCTTTTGATGGCTGCATAATATTCCATTGTATATATATAC
>NW_027820510.1:0-275 GCF_054177405.1 Leptonychotes weddellii | reverse complement strand
CTTGATTATGTTTTCCTGTGGTTTTATCAACCATGGAAGCTCATCTATCCCCTGCCAAATTGTATGTTTGTTGGTACTGCCTGAAATGGTCAGATTGGATTTCTGTGTCCCGCAATCAAAAGAGAGCTCTGGGGGGTGCCTGGGTGGCTCAGTCGTTACGCGTCTGCCTTGACTCAGGTCATGGTCTCAGGGTCCTGGGATCGAGCCCCGCCTCGGGCTCCCTGCTCCGCGGGAAGCCTGCTTCTCTCTCTCCCGCTCCCCCTGCTTGTGTTCCC
>NW_027820509.1:0-275 GCF_054177405.1 Leptonychotes weddellii | reverse complement strand
ATCTGCCCTGGCTTATTGGTCGTAACGGTGGAGTTACGACCAATAAACCCACCATAAGTTGAAAATACTGTACGTTGAAAATGCATTTACTACACCCAGCCTGCGGCACCTCACAGCTTAGCCTGGCCCACCTCAGCTGCTGAGAACACTTCCGTTGGCCGACACCTGGGCAGAATCAGCTCGCACGCGGCCTGTCTTACGAGAGCGTGTTGAATAGCTCTGTAACTGACCTGACCGAATACCGTACCCAAAGTGACCGACAGAATGGCTGCCAG
>NW_027820508.1:0-275 GCF_054177405.1 Leptonychotes weddellii | reverse complement strand
ATTTTAAGCTAAAGACTGTAGTTAGAGACACAGAAGGACAGTATATCATCCTTAAAGTGTCTACCAACAAGAAGATCTAACAATTGTAAATATCTACAGCCCCAACATGGGAGCAGCCATCTACATAAGCCAACTGTTAACCAAAATAAAGAGTCATACTGATAACAATATGTTAATTGTAGGAGACCTCAATACTCCAATCTCAACAATAGACAAATCATCTAAGAAGAAAATCAACAAAAAAAACAAGAGCTTTGAAAGACACACTGGACCAG
>NW_027820507.1:0-275 GCF_054177405.1 Leptonychotes weddellii | reverse complement strand
CGTGTTCCTGATCTTAAGGGAAAGGCTCTCAGCTTTTCCCCACTGAGGATGATATTCACTGTGGGTTTTTCGTAGGTGGATTTTATGAACTTGAGGAATGTTCCCTCTATCCCTATACTCTGAAGAGTTTTAATCAAGAAAGGATGCTGTATTTTGTCAAATGCTTTTTGTGCATCAATTGACAGGACCATATGGTTCTTCTCCCTCCTCTTATTAATGTGTTCTATTACATTGATTAATTTGTGAATGTTGAACCACATTTGCATCCCGGGGAT
>NW_027820506.1:0-275 GCF_054177405.1 Leptonychotes weddellii | reverse complement strand
TTAATACTATTCCCTGCTTAATACTGCTCAGTAAATGATACTGGAACAACTAGGTAGCCATCTGGAAAAAAATCAGTAAGCCCGGATCCCTACCTCACACCTTAAATAGATACAAAATGGACTAAACCAGGGATCAAGCAACCTGTAGTCCAGAGCCACATGCAGCTGGCTGCATGTTTTTGTAAACAAAGTTTTATTAGAACACAGCCACACTTGTTCATTTACATAATGCCTGTGGCTGCTTTCACACAATGGAAGAGTTAAATAGTCACAAC
>NW_027820505.1:0-2597 GCF_054177405.1 Leptonychotes weddellii | reverse complement strand
TTTTTTTTTTAAAGATTTTATTTATTTATTTGACAGAGGGAGACACAGCGAGAGAGGGAACACAAGCAGGAAGAGCGGGAGAGGGAGAAGCAGACCCCCAGCTGAGCAGGGAGCCCGATGTGGGACTCGATCCCGGGACTCCAGGATCATGACCTGAGCCGAAGGCAGTCGCTTAACCGACTGAGCCACCCAGGCGCCCTCAACACACATACTCTTTAAACCTTTTATTTGGAAATCATTCCAATTTACAGAAAAATTGTAAGAATAGTATGAAGAAACACCCATGTACTATTTACTCAGATTCACCCTCTGTCAATATTTTGCCCCATAACCCTTATTATTTGCTCTCTATTTATTTTTTTCTTAGCCATTTGAAAGTATGTTATATACATCAGATCTCTTTACTCCTAAATAGCTCATCGTGCATTTCCTGAGAATAAGAATAATTTCTCTAACAACAGAATCATTACAAATTTCAGAAAATTTAATATTTTTCTAATCTACTGTCCACATTCCAGTTTTGTCAATGGATCCACAAAATGTCCTTTATAGCATATTTTCCCTCGAGTACAAGATTCAGTCTAGGACAGGGATCAGCAAACCAAGGCCCATGGGTCAAATCCATCGCATTTCTTACTATGTAAATAAAGTTTTATTGAAATACAACCACACTCACTCATTTATATATGGTATCTGGCTACTTTTGAGGTGTAACTTGTGTGGTTGTGACAGAGACCCTATGGCGCACAAAGCCTCAAATGTAACTATCAGGCCCTTTGGAGAAAATGGCTGCCAATCCTGGTCTAGGACAATGCACTGCATTTAGCTGTCATGCCGCTTTAGCTTCCTTTAATTTGAAACAGTTCCTCAGCTTTTCCTTATTTCTTCTCATTGACATTTTTGTAAAATATTCTCTCTTTCTTTCTCTCTCTCTCTCTTCCCTTCTTTCATAACAGAATGCTTCTCATCTGGAGTCTCTGTGATTTTTCCTCATAAATTAGATTCAGGCTATGTATTCCAGATTGGAATAAAATACACAAAGTAATGCAGTATCACTCTCAGGGTATCTCACTCAGAGGCACACAATTGTTTGGCTGATCCCCAGTTACAATGTAAATTTTGATCACCTGATAAAAAGGGCACCCAATTATGTTTTTTTGTCTCGTTATTAGTAAGTAACCCTGGGAAGACACTTTAAGACCACAAAAATATACTACTACTTACCAAAAATTCCCCCCTAGATTTAGTATCTATGAATGATTCCTGCCCAAATAAATCTTTATTGGAATGACTGTAAAATGAAGAACCACAAAGACTCTGAGATTTTAACCACTTGCATGCCAACAAATTAGTGTGCCACAATTTCATGGATGCTAGTAGAAGGCACAAAACTGGATCAGAAACAAAGGACTTTATTACTAGTATCAACAGCAGCAGCTAGAGTACTAGCATTTACACTTGCACCAATTCCCAGAATGCCAATCTCCACAGGACAATGTGAAGCAGTCCCGGAGACACCTGCACATACAGTGGTTTGCTTTAAAGGAGAGTAACCCTGAGCACAAAATATCCTTGCTCTATAGAAAAGCACTATCTCGATCTTCCAAAGCTGGAAACATGCCTGCTTCGTTCTCTGGCAGGAGACATCATCCCTACCTTACAAAGCTGTTGACTACACAAAGATCCTTGAAAAGATGCTCCGGAACAAACACAGACGGTGCCTCTCCTCACAAGATGTACAGAGATGCAAGAGAACCATTAAGTGTCTGTCAACAGTCAACACTCAACATTCTACTATAAGGCTTCTCCCCTGTTAACATACGTATGTATTTAGATATATACGTACTCGTTCATTCATTTATATGTTTATTATTAGTAATGACTCATGGTTTTCTATTTTTTCCCCAATGAAAATACCCTTTCTCACAAACTCTCCTACTTTTTTATTTTCCGTTAAGATTTTAAAGCCCAGCGAATTTTTATTGCATTATTTGGTGGGAGAAATTACACATCAGAATTTCTAAATAGTGTAGGAAAATCTAGAAAGACAATAGGTCAAATGCAACTAAAACTTAGGAAAGCGTCCTCAAGGCCCTCCCAAAAACTCGAGTAATAGCTTAAACAAACTTTGTAAGTAGCCACTGTTGATTGCTTAAGCCCACAACTAGTTGCAGCCAAGTGTGGTCTGGACTGGACTACTCAGTGTCTCTCAGAGATACTAGTTTCAATGGCATCTTTTCATGTTACAAGGGAAAAAAAAAAAAAAAAACAAGTAGGCAGACAGACCATTTTCATAGAAAGTAACTGATCTTACTGTTTAAGAAAGGAAAATCCCATTCTTTTCCCTATGATGACTATGGCAAATCAGGCCTCCCCATAAGGCGGTTCTAGAAAACCAGAGCAAAAAGGTTTATTTTAGGGGTGCCCGGGTGGCTCAGTCGTTAAGCGTCTGCCTTCGGCTCAGGTCATGATCCCAGGGTCCTGGGATCAAGCCCCGCATCGGGCTCCCTGCTCGGCGGAGAGCCTGCTTCTCCCTCTCCCTCTCTCTGCTGCTCTCCCTACTTGTGCTCTCTCTCTCTCTGTGTTAAACAAACAAA
>NW_027820504.1:0-275 GCF_054177405.1 Leptonychotes weddellii | reverse complement strand
CCATGGGGCGCCTGGGTGGCTCAGTTGGTTAAGCGACTGCCTTCAGCTCAGGTCATGATCCTGGAGTCCCTGGATTGAGTCCCGCATCGGGCTCCCTGCTCAGCAGGGAGTCTGCTTCTCCCTCTGACCCTCCCCCCTCTCATGTGCTCTCTCTCATTCTCTCTCTCTCAAATAAATAAATAAAATCTTTAAAAAAAAAATAAATAAAACTGGACACCATGGACATTTGTGCCAGAGAATATAAAAGATCAGAAGAACAATCGGGACAATGTGTA
>NW_027820503.1:0-275 GCF_054177405.1 Leptonychotes weddellii | reverse complement strand
TAATAACTAGAAGAGTAGACATAGAGATTTTTTTAAAGATTTTATTTATTTGTCAGAGAGAGTGAGCACAAGCACGGGGAGTGGCAGGCAGAGCAGGCAGAGGGAGAAGTAGGCTGCCCACTGAGCAGGGAGCTTGATGCGGGACTCTGATCCCGGATCCTGGGATCATGACCTGAGCCAAAGGCAGACGCTTAACCGACTGAGCCACCCAGGCATCCCTAGACATAGAGATTTAAACTTTAAAAGTAGTAAGAGGAAAGTGGGGAAATTGAATG
>NW_027820502.1:0-275 GCF_054177405.1 Leptonychotes weddellii | reverse complement strand
GGAGGGTAGGCTGGGTAAGGCCTTGGGCCCCGGCCAGCCTGGTCCCCTCTCAGGGTGGCACCAGGCCGGCCTCCTGGGCCCTGGCCTCAGGGTCTTAAGTGGGCATTCTCCATCCTTAGGGCCTGGTACTGCTGAAGGTCGTCTACTGGAGAAATCAACCTGAGGGAACATTTCCCTGAACACACACTCCTTTGGGCTCGACGCAGTGGGCACACACGCCTGCCCAGGGCACCTCTTTACCCTTTCTGAACTCCAGTGGCCTTTTTAGGGCAAGC
>NW_027820501.1:0-275 GCF_054177405.1 Leptonychotes weddellii | reverse complement strand
CTGGGCATACACGGTTGCAGACCATGCAGGATAGGACATTGACGTCGAGTTCTCTCTTTGCAATGAAATGTAGATTTTCCATTGAAAGTCAAGTCCTTCGTTTCTAAATGCTGAATAGGATGGCGCTTTAAGAAGAATCCCAGATGGTTAAATTAGGAGGCTGAGAATTTAAAAAAAAAAAAAAAAGCAGCCCAAGATTACTCACAGATCCCGAAACCTTTAATTTGGTTATGAATGAAATGCATTTTCATTTATCTTAAGTGTGCAACTTTTCA
>NW_027820500.1:0-275 GCF_054177405.1 Leptonychotes weddellii | reverse complement strand
TTTGTGTTTAACAGCTTTTCCAGTTATTCATTGAAATGTCATTGGCCAATCACCAGCTCTTTGAAAGAGAGGCATGTTCTATGTTAAAAATATAGTAATTATAGGGGCGCCTGGGTGGCTCAGTTGGTTAAGCGACTGCCTTCGGCTCAGGTCATGATCCTGGAGTCCCAGGATCGAGTCCCGCATCGGGCTCTCTGCTCGGCAGGGAGCCTGCTTCTCCCTCTGACCCTCCCCCCTCTCATGTGCTCTCTCTCTCTCATTCTCTCTGTCTCAAA
>NW_027820499.1:0-275 GCF_054177405.1 Leptonychotes weddellii | reverse complement strand
CATTGCTCTTTTTTGTTTGTTTTTGTTCATATGATATTGGAACAAACATCTCTAGGCCTCTCTGTGTGGTCTATGTTCTCTAGTTTCCTAGTTAATCTCAGAAGTGACTGGCAAAAATTTGTGATTTATGTGAAGTGGTTTGGGAGGAGCAATGAAATGTTAAAGTATCGTTTTCTTTGTGATTGACCTTGTCTGGTGAATGGAGAGAACCACTGTACATATCAGAGGTTCCCTGGTGGCCAAATCAATCTTAATTAAACAGTGAATAGAATGTC
>NW_027820498.1:0-275 GCF_054177405.1 Leptonychotes weddellii | reverse complement strand
CTCCCCCTGCTTGTGTTCCCTCTCTCGCTGTGTCTCTGTCAAATAAATAAATAAAATCTTTAAAAAAAAAAAAAAGAAAGAAAGTTGGTTGGGAAAATTGTTAGATTTGCCTCCTGTGTTTCCCTGTCATCCAGTGTTTAAAAATGGTGTCACACAATTTGTCCTGTTTTCTAATTTTTTAAGGGAAAATGTAAGTCCTCTCCCTCTTAATCCATCCTGTTGGAAATGGAAGTTCTTCCTTGCTCCTTATACCATTACTTCTTCCCTTCTAGTTT
>NW_027820497.1:0-275 GCF_054177405.1 Leptonychotes weddellii | reverse complement strand
GAGCCTCCTCTCTCCTCCCTCATATTCTTTTTTTTTTTTTTAAAGATTTTATTTATTTATTTGAGAGAGAGAGAATGAGAGACAGAGAGCACGAGAGGGAGGAGGGTCAGAGGGAGAAGCAGACTCCCCGCCGAGCAGGGGGCCCGATGTGAGACTCGATCCCGGGACTCCAGGATCATGACCCGAGCCGAAGGCAGTCGCTCAACCAACTGAGCCACCCAGGCGCCCCCTCCCTCATATTCTTGGACACAACCCTCAAACTATCATAGTTGTGG
>NW_027820496.1:0-275 GCF_054177405.1 Leptonychotes weddellii | reverse complement strand
ATAAAGTGGTCTAAAAAAAAGAAAACGTATAGGAGCGTTATTCATAGTTGCCAAAACTGGGAAGCAGCCAAGATGTCCTTCAATAGGTGAATGGATAAATCAACTGTGGTACATCCAGACAATGGATATTATCCAGCGCTAAAAAGGAATGAGCCCCTTAAGTCATGAGAAGACATGGATGAGCCTTAAATGCATATCAGGAAGTGAAAGAAGCAAATCTGAAAAAGGCTACACACTGTAGGATTCCAACTAGATGACATTCTGGAAAAAAACTC
>NW_027820495.1:0-275 GCF_054177405.1 Leptonychotes weddellii | reverse complement strand
AGGTGGGGATGCCTCCAGGAAGGGACAGGTGGGACAGCTCCCAGGAGGGGACAGGTGGGGATGCCTCTAGGAGGGGCAGGTGGGACAGCTCCAGGAGGGGACAGGTGGGGATGCCTCCAGGAGGGGACAGGTGGGAATCCTTCAGGTGAGACCTCTTCCTGCCCACAGGTAGAACAGCTCCCGATCTGGCCAAGCCAGCCCTGGGTAAGCAACATGGAGGCTTCCCTTTGGGTGCCTGCCATAATGGCGCTGTAAATGGTTGGGAGATTTTGATG
>NW_027820494.1:0-2597 GCF_054177405.1 Leptonychotes weddellii | reverse complement strand
TTCTTTTTTAATATATTGTATCACATTGATTTGCAGATGTTGAACCAACCTTGCAGCCTAGGAATAAATCCCACTTGGTCGTGGTGAATAATCCTTTTAATGTACTGTTGGATCCTATTGGCTAGTATTTTGGTGAGAATTTTTGCATCCATGTTCATCAGGGATATTGGTCTGTAGTTCTCCTTTTTGATGGGGTCTTTGGTTTGGGGATCAAGGTAATGCTGGCCTCGTAAAATGAGTTTGGAAATTTTCCTTCCATTTCTATTCTTTGAAACAGCTTCAGTAGAATAGGTATTAATTCTTCTTTAAATGTTTGGTAGAATTCTGCTGGGAAGCCATCTGGCCCTGGGCTCTTGTTTGTTGGGAGATTTTGATTATTGCTTCAATTTCCTTACTGGTTATGGGTCTGTTCAGGTTTTCTATTTCTTCCTGGTTCAGTTTTGGTAGTTTATATGTCTCTAGGAATGCATCCATTTCTTCCAAATTATCTAATTTGCTGGCATTTAGTTGCTCATTATATGTTCTTATAATTGTTTGTATTTCTTTGGTGTTGGCTGTGATCTCTCCTCTTTCATTCATGATTTTATTTATTTGGGTCCTTTCTCTTTTCTATTTGATAAGTCTGGGCAGCGGTTTATCAATCTTATTTATTCTTTCAAAGAAGCAACTCCTATTTTCATTATCTGTTCTACTGTTCTGTTGGTTTCTATTTCATTGATTTTTGCTCTGATCTTTATTATTTCTCTTTTCCTGCTGGGTTTAGGCTTTATTTGCTGTTCTTTCTCCAGCTTCTTTAGGTGTAGGGTTAGGTTCTGTATTTGAGGCCTTTGTTTCTTCAAAAAGCCTTGTATTACTATATACTTTCCTCTTAGGACTGCCTTTGCTGCATCCCAAAGATTTTGAACAGTTGTGTTTTCATTTCCCTTTGTTTCCATGAATTTTTTAAATTCTTCTTTAATTTTCTGATTGACCCATTCATTCTTTAGTAGGATGCTTTTTACCCTCCATGTATTTTAGTTCTTTCCGACTTTCCTCTTGTGATTGCATTCTAGTTTCAAAACATTGTGGCCCAAAAATATGCAAAGAATAATCCCAATCTTTTGGTACCAGTTGAGACCTGATTTGTGACCCAGGATGTGATCTATTCTGGAAAATATTCCATGGGCACTAGAGAAGAATGTGTATTCTGTTGCTTTGGGATGGAATGTTCTGAATATATCTGTGAAGTCCATTTGGTCCAATGTGTCATTTAAAGCCTTTATTTCCCTGTTGATCTTTTGCTTAGATGATCTGTTCATTTCAATGAGGGGGCTGTTAAAGTCCCCTATTATTGTCAATGTGTTTCTTTGATTTTGTTATTAATTGGCTTATATAAGTGGCTGCTCCCATGTTAGGGGCATAGATATTTAAAATTGTTACATCTTCTTGTTGAATAGACCCTTTAAGTATGACATAGTGTCCTTCCTCATCTCTTTATTATAGTTTTTGGTTTAAAATCTAATTTGTCTGATATAAGGATTGCCACCCCAGCTTTCTTTTGATGTCCATTAGTATGGTAAATGGCTTTGTACCCCCTCACTTTAAGCCTGGGGGTGTCTTTGGGTCTAAAATGAGTCTCTTGCACACAGCATATCAATGGGTCTTATTTTTTTATCCAATCTGATACCCTGTGTCTTTTGATTGGGGCATTAGCCCATTTACATTCAGGGTAACTATTGAAAGATATGAATTTAGTGCCATTGTATTGCCTATAAGGTTACTGTATATTGTTTCTGTTCCTTTCTGGTCTGTTACTATTAAGCTCTTTCTTTGCTTAGAGGACCCCTTTCAATATTTCTTGTAGGGCTAGTTTGGTGTTTGCAAATTTTTTTGTTTTTGTTTGTCCTGGAAGCTTTTTCTCTCTCCTTCTACTTTCAATGACTGTCTAGCTGGATATAGTATTCTTGGCTGCATAGTTTTCTCATTTAGTGCTCTGAATATGTCATGCCAGTCCTTTCTGGCCTGCCAGGTCTCTGTGGATAGGTCTGCTGCCAATCTAATGTTTCTACCATTGTAGGTTACAGACCTCTTGTCCCGAGCTGCTTTCTGGATTTTCTCATTGTCTCTGAGACTTATTGAGTTTTACTATTAGATGTTGGGGTGTTGACCTATTTATTATTTTGGGGGGGTTCTCTGTGCCTCCTGGATTTTGATGCCTGTTTCCTTAATTTCCAAATTAGAGAAGTTCTCTGCTATAATTTGCTCCGATATACCTTCTGCCCCTCTCTCTTTCTTCTTCTTCTGGGATCCCAATTATTCTAATGTTTTGCTTTATGGTATCACCTATCTCTTGAATTCTCCCCTCGTGATCCAGTTTATCTCTTTCTCAGCTTCTTTATTCTCCATCATTTGGTCTTCCATATCACTAATTCTCTCATCTGCCTCATTTATCCTAGCAGTTGGAGCCTCCATATTTTATTGCACCTCATTAATAGCCTTTTTATTTTGACTTGGTTAGATTTTTCTTTTATTTCCCCAGAAAGGGATTCTCTAGTATCTTCTATGCTTTTTTCAAGCCCAGGTAGTATCTTTATAATTGTCACTCTGAACTCTAGTTC
>NW_027820493.1:0-275 GCF_054177405.1 Leptonychotes weddellii | reverse complement strand
TAAGATATTATGGCCACCATCTTTTCAAGTTAACAATGACCCCAAGAGCTTAGCAGAAACATGTAGAGAGGGAACTTGCACTCAGAACAGCTTAATAGCTTTTTTTTAAAAAACTCTTCCTAATGTAGCTGTGTCTTTAGAATATTCTTGGGATGTTTTTAAAAATCCAGGTGTATAGATTTCAGTTAGCGTATAAACTACAGTATAACTTATTTTTAACAATAGTTCCATAATTTTTTCAGTCTTTTTGTACACAAATACAAGTAGATATGACT
>NW_027820492.1:0-275 GCF_054177405.1 Leptonychotes weddellii | reverse complement strand
CCATGGGGCGCCTGGGTGGCTCAGTTGGTTAAGCGACTGCCTTCGGCTCAGGTCATGATCCTGGAGTCCCTGGATCGAGTCCCGCATCGGGCTCCCTGCTCAGCAGGGAGTCTGCTTCTCCCTCTGACCCTCCCCCCTCTCATGTGCTCTCTCTCATTCTCTCTCTCTCAAATAAATAAATAAAATCTTTAAAAAAAAATAAATAAAACTGGACACCATGGACATTTGTGCCAGAGAATATAAAAGATCAGAAGAACAATCGGGACAATGTGTAC
>NW_027820491.1:0-275 GCF_054177405.1 Leptonychotes weddellii | reverse complement strand
CCTGCTTGTGCTCTTTCTCTCTTTCTCTCTCTCTTGCTATCTCTCTCGATGTGTCAAATAAATAAATAAAATCTTTAAAAAAAAAAAACAAAGACGTAATACACACTGGGTTGCAAAAACTAGCCACAACGAAAGCATATATAAAATCTCAATAATTTTTAAATATTGACTTCATGTTGAAATGATAATATTTTAAATAGATCATTAATATTCATGCCATGCGTTTCTTTTTACTTTTTTTTGTAATGTGGCCACTAGAAAACTATAAAGTACGT
>NW_027820490.1:0-275 GCF_054177405.1 Leptonychotes weddellii | reverse complement strand
GGAGAGGGAGAAGCAGGCTTCCCGCCGAGCAGGGAGCCTGATGCGGGGCTCGATCCCAGGACCCTGGGATCATGACCTGAGTCGAAGGCCGATGCTGAACGACCGAGCCACCCAGGCGCCCCTATCTGTATTCATTTTTAAGTGAAAAATGCAGCTTTAATGATTTCACTTGTCCCGCGGAGAATAGCTTTTACAAGAGCGCTACATAATTAGGGGAGTGGGCTTACCATATGTTCTGGAAGGAATGTGTGTGCTGTTAAATGTTTGGAGACCAT
>NW_027820489.1:0-275 GCF_054177405.1 Leptonychotes weddellii | reverse complement strand
GTATCATGTAACTAATTTCTGAATATTGAACCACCTTGCATTCCTGGAATAAATCCTACTTGATCATGGTGAATGATTTTTTTTTTTTTAATGTATTGTTGGATTCCATTTGCTAATATTTTATTGAGGATTTTTCTTCATCTTTGTTCATCAGAGGTATTGGCCTCTATTTCTCTCTCTCTCTCTCTTTTTTTTTTTTATAGTGTCTTTATCTCGTTTTGGTATCAGGGTAATGCTGGCCTCATAGAATGAATTTGGAAGCTTTCCTTCCTCTT
>NW_027820488.1:0-275 GCF_054177405.1 Leptonychotes weddellii | reverse complement strand
GCATAGACGTGAGCCCACATCTGTCTGGTTGATTGCTGTACTGACACTAACTAGACATGTGTCCTTGACCAAGAGAAAAAAAAAAAAAGAAAGAAACCTGCAGGCTATTATCGGAAGAAAGCAGTTCAGGATATCGGGAGCAGGCTTGAGGAAGGGTTGGTGTGTAGGGGATAATTCTTCTAAATCTTTTGGTGTGATGCGATTGTGGGATGCTTTGCAGGTACTACACTTACACTGCAAGCCCTCTATATACTGCTTCAGATGGTCCCAGCCTC
>NW_027820487.1:0-275 GCF_054177405.1 Leptonychotes weddellii | reverse complement strand
TTGAGCATGTCTTCCATTTCTCTTAACCCTCTTCTCTAACTTTTCCTGTACCTTCCACTCTTCTTTCTGTCTTCTTTCCTAATTTCTTTCTCCAGCTATAGTTTGGTATTTCTTACTGACTTAGTCTTCTAATCGTATGGTCTGCTGTGTCCAGTTTGCTATAAAACCAATATATTGAGTTCTTAACCATTTTTTTTTTATTCTTATGTTAATCCCCATACATTACATCATTAGTTCTAGATGAAGTGTTCCATGATTCATTGCTCGTGCATAAC
>NW_027820486.1:0-275 GCF_054177405.1 Leptonychotes weddellii | reverse complement strand
AATCAAAAATAAAGTAGAAAATGTCAGCAAAGAACTTTATTATTTGTTTTGCTATTATCTTACATCTAGGATACAACATTAATTTATGCTATCCTAAAACTAGAAGTTATAGAGACTTGCTTCTCTGACTGCTTACCTTCTCCTGACCCTAGACATCTGTGGAAGAAATCCTACTTGCGCCTACTTGATCTTTTTTTTTCTTATTCTTATGTTAATCCCCATACATTACATCATTAGTTTTAGATGTAGTGTTCCATGATTCATTGTTTGTGCAT
>NW_027820485.1:0-275 GCF_054177405.1 Leptonychotes weddellii | reverse complement strand
CTGTGATTCATTCGCAGCACCTGACACTGAGTAGGCTCTCACTATTTGCTGTATGTTAGATGCAGGGTGCGTGGGAGACCTTCAGGGAGCAGGTGGGGGTCTTACTTACTGGAGCCGTCTGGCGTTGCTCCTTCAGTGTGGCTTTGGAGTGCAGGGGTTCTGGGCTTGACTCTGGATTCTGTCAGTTACAAGCAATGTGACTGGGTAAGTTACTTAGACCTTTGAGCCTCAGTGCCCTCATCTTTTTTTTTTTTTTTTTAATCATTTAAATCTAA
>NW_027820484.1:0-275 GCF_054177405.1 Leptonychotes weddellii | reverse complement strand
AACAGGGTTTTAGAGGGAGAGGGGAGGGGGGATTGGTTAGCCCGGTGATGGGTATTAAGGAGGGCATGTACTGCATGGAGCATTGGGTGTTATACAAAAACAATGGATCGTGGATCACCACATCAAAAACTAATGATGTATTATTGTATGGTGACTAACATAACATAATACAATTTAAAAAAAAGTCCATTTACATATACACTACTTTTTCTTACATAAATGGTAATAGCATACTATAATACTTTCCTGCAGCAAGATTGAAATTTTCAAATTTT
>NW_027820483.1:0-2597 GCF_054177405.1 Leptonychotes weddellii | reverse complement strand
TCTAACCATGGTCCTGAGAATGTACCCGTGGAGGCATTCTCTTTATGGACATTGTTAAGGGACATGTTAGATCCTATGCCTAGCTCACAGGCTTTACACAAAAAATTATGGGAGACACATAATGCTGCCCCCACTGAAGAGACACCTCTATTACAAAAATCAGCCTCTCAAGTACTGGTAGTAAATGAAATGAAATCAGAGGATTGAGGACAAAGATAATAAAAGAGTTGAAGGGAGAGACGATCAATTGTCCTCCGAAGATGAGGTAGCCCTTGAGGAGGAGGCTGCTAACTATCATGAACAAGATTGGGAACTTTTTGCAAATGCCACAGCCCCTGAATGCAGCTCTGTGATTAATCTACATAGACAGTTAAAAGTTCCACAGAACAAGGCCTTAGTTCGTAAAAAACCCTTGCCACCTATTAAGAATATTGGCTTTAAAAAAAAAAAAAAGAATATTGGCTTTAAGGGAGCAATACAGGAGGGCTTGCGAGATGGGGGTTAATCCCCGAGGCCTTAGACCCAATGATCTCTGGCAGATGGATGTAACACATGTTCCCAGTTTTGGTAAATTGAGCTATGTACGTGTTTCTGTGGACACCTTCTCTCATTTAATTATGGCGACAGCTCGCACTGGAGAAGCTTTTAAAGATGTGTCTCAACATTTGATGTTTTGTTTTGCCTATGCAGGAATGCCCAAAGCTATTAAGACAGAGAATGCACCTGCATATACTTCATCTGCATTAAAAAAATTCTGTAATTCGTTTAAAATGTCCCATAATACGGGGATTCCCTATAACCCGTAGGGACAAGCTATAGTAGAAAGAGCTCACCAGACCTTAAAAACCCAAATTTCCAAACTACAGAGTTCAGAATATAAATATAGTTCTGCGCATCATATATTGAATCATGCACTATTTGTCATCAATTATCTAAATTGTGACTCTCATGAGATTTTTCCCATTATGAAACATTGGGAAACTGATGACATTAAACCCAAACCACTGGTTATATGGAAAGATCTCTTTTTTTAATTTTTTTTAAAGATTTTATTTATTTATTTGAGAGAGAATGAGAGACAGAGAGCATGAGAGGGAGGAGGGTCAGAGGGAGAAGCAGACTCCCCGCGAGCAGGGAGCCCGATGCGGGACTCCAGGATCATGACCTGAGCCGAAGGCAGACGCTTAACCATCTGAGCCACCCAGGCGCCCCATATGGAAAGATCTCTTAACAGGATCTTGGGAAGGTCCCGATATATTATTAACGTGTGGGCAAGGCTATGCTTGTGTCTTTCCACAGGACGCTGACTCACCTATCTGGATTCCTGATAGACTAATCCGACATCATGTCTTGCAGACACCCTCCACTTCCACGTCCGATACGTAGACCTTTACCCCTTATAAATATCCCACTTAGAGAAAGTCCTGCCCAATCTCCAGAAGCCGCTGACCCTCTGATTCCACCTTTACGCCGGCTGCACCTTGAAGAATCGCAAACCAGTCCTACTGCGCGCCACCTACTCCGACCACACTGCGCAGCAACCCACCAACCTGGGGACAACTGAAACAACTCTCCAATCAAGCACAGTGTCTCGTGGAAGGACAGGGTGTTAACGTAACCCCTGAGAATATGTTTGTGGCTATGCTTGCGATCATTTCATGCCAGGTGATATGTGTTTCTGCTTCTCAATATTGGGCATATATTCCGGATCCGCCAATTTTGCATCCTACACCTTGAGGATCCTCTTCTATTCGTGTGTTTACTAATAATTCTGATCTTTTAGGGGGAGAACCAAATTCATTTATCTTGCATAAAACAGATGCAAATTTCTCTTTCCACGGGAGACTTGATGATCCTCCTATATGCTTTAGTACCAATACAACAAATTTACCTGATGGCTGCCTTTCCCTCAATTATAGAAGTTTATTAACTGATTCTCCCAATGGGAATCCAAAAACTAGGGATCTTTGGGTACTTAATCTACAGCATATAGGAAGTTATAATTATCAAGATACTGTGGTCCATGATAAACCTCCTGCATCCATTCTTCTCTGTGAGGCCTTGCTAGGATACCTAAATAATGCTTGGGGCAATATTGATAAATTTAAAGGGTTTCCCTTATGGTATGAATGTATGTTCCAATCTAAAGGATTGCGATTTTTGCCTCGCAACTCTCAAATGTCCATTTATGATTACTCCGTATCTAGCCCAGACCATGATTATAGAAGACATTTAAATAATCAATCAACAAAGTATTATTGGAATGATAATCTAATAAAAAAAGCCAGAAAAAATAAACAGATGGTTCTCATTAGGATGGGTTAGTCCTATATTTGTTGCTAAAACTCGGAATAGTATTCAAATATATCCTGAATTATATAGATTATTAGCTGCTACAGGAATGATTTTTCTAAAAAGGCCTAGACGCCTTGACCATATGGAGGTGGTTACGGCATGTGTGGATCCCCCTCATGCTCTCTTGGTGCAAGGTCATGGCCAATTACAGGTAAATAAGATTAATCATACCTATTATGTATTCTGTTCAAAATGTACATTAACTAATTGCATTGATCCAACTGTTGGACCAACTGTCTTTA
>NW_027820482.1:0-275 GCF_054177405.1 Leptonychotes weddellii | reverse complement strand
ATTTATATAAAAACATATAATAGATGCCAGCCTATTTCCAAGTAGTCTGAGAGTTGTCATATTTAAAAGATAAATACTTTTTTTTTTTTTAAAGATTTTATTTATTTATTTGAGAGAGAGAGAATGAGAGACAGAGAGCATGAGAGGGAGGAGGGTCAGAGGGAGAAGCAGACTCCCCGCCGAGCAGGGAGCCCGATGCGGGACTCGATCCTGGGACTCCAGGATCATGACCTGAGCCGAAGGCAGTCGCTTAACCAACTGAGCCACCCAGGCGC
>NW_027820481.1:0-275 GCF_054177405.1 Leptonychotes weddellii | reverse complement strand
GGAGGGTAGGCTGGGTAAGGCCTTGGGCCCCGGCCAGCCTGGTCCCCTCTCAGGGTGGCACCAGGCCGGCCTCCTCGGCCCTGGCCTCAGGGTCTTAAGTGGGCATTCTCCATCCTTAGGGCCTGGTACTGCTGAAGGTCGTCTACTGGAGAAATCAACCTGAGGGAACATTTCCCTGAACACACACTCCTTTGGGCTCAACGCAGTGGGCACACACGCCTGCCCAGGGCACCTCTTTACCCTTTCTGAACTCCAGTGGCCTTTTTAGGGCAAGC
>NW_027820480.1:0-275 GCF_054177405.1 Leptonychotes weddellii | reverse complement strand
CAACACCCAGTGCCCATCCCAACAAATGCCCTCCTTAATGCTCATCACCCATTTAACCTATCCCCCGACCTACAACCCCTCCAACAACTCTCAGTTTGTTCTCTATAGTTAAGAGTCTCTTATGGTTTGCCTCCCTGGGTTTTTTTTTTTTGCCCCACAATAAAGTATTTTTATTTATTTATTTATTTATTTATTTATTTATTTATTGTTATGTTAATCCCCATACATTACATCATTAATTTTAGATGTAGTGTTCCATGATTCATTGTTTGTGC
>NW_027820479.1:0-275 GCF_054177405.1 Leptonychotes weddellii | reverse complement strand
TCTGCAAAATGACAGAACAGACATGTCCCTGCTCCCCGCACACCTGTCCCACATCTAGAGCCGTGTCCTGGGATGTGGCTTCCAAGGCGGCCCCAAGAGGACCTGACGGAGCCGACTGGAGTCGGGGAACACCCTGGGATCCTGTCCCAGCACATTCCTCTCTGCTCTCGGACCCCGTCTGTCCTTCAGAGTCCCCCCCTGTTCTGCTCTCGGACCCCGTCTGTCCTTCAGAGTCCCCCGCTCTGCTCTCTGGCCCCGTCTGTCCTTCAGAGTCC
>NW_027820478.1:0-275 GCF_054177405.1 Leptonychotes weddellii | reverse complement strand
ATCAACTTTTCACTCAAAAAGTCCCTGTACTTTATCTCACTCAACAGTAGATGCACATCTCGAACAAAACACGGACGAAACGGAGGCGACCAAGAGGCTCAGAGCTCGACCGTCCCTCTGCTGCACCTGCTCCTGTCTCCAGCGCTCAGGGATGCTTGTCGGACGCACAGACGCAGGAAAGGCGGTGTCTGACGCACCTATTGGCATGTCTGCTGTTACTGGTGGACGAGCCACGTCGGGGAGGCTCCAGGTGGGGCTGGAGTCACGCGTCTCCC
>NW_027820477.1:0-275 GCF_054177405.1 Leptonychotes weddellii | reverse complement strand
AATAGTCATATTATTTGCTGCATTTTAGTTTAAACACAATAGCAATGTTTGAAAGAAAGGAGCCTTGTAGAAGAATGGGTTCAAGTTTCCAGTACTTCTTTATTATACCCAAACCAGAATATCTGTAAAGTATGTAGTCTTATATCTGTTCCTATTTAAATTTTACTTCAGGAAGATTTCATTGATTTTTTTTTTTTTTATAAGAGCAGCAAACTTTTAACTGTAGGTTCCCTTCTCTTTTTCTAGCTGGGAGGAAGCTGTAGCCAATTTCTTAT
>NW_027820476.1:0-275 GCF_054177405.1 Leptonychotes weddellii | reverse complement strand
CAAGCGGCGCTGCCCGGCCTCCCTCTCAGCCACCCTCATCTGAGGATGGGGCTAAGGCCACCGCACTCCTGGGGCGGGTGGGGGGAGGGAGACACCAACACGTGGCTTGGCTCCTTGGGAGGTGCCCTCTGCCCTGCTGAGTCCTCCCTGGACTCCTGACGGGGGACCTTCCTCTGGTGGCTGGGAGGTACCAGAAGGATCTCAGAAACCAGCTGGACCCCTCCTTTCTGGGTGAAGACTGGACCGGGGTTACCCAGGAGCGCGGTCAGAACCTG
>NW_027820475.1:0-275 GCF_054177405.1 Leptonychotes weddellii | reverse complement strand
CCCCCGCGTGGGGCAGCTGGGCCACGCCCTGGGAGAAGGAAAGGAGAGAGGGTGAAGGCCGTACCGCCCACCCGGGCCCCTCCAGGGACACGCGGAGCAAGGACGCGCGGCCAGAAGGCCTGCCCACCTGTGGCATGGAGACGACAGCAGTGCCGCCCCTCAGGACACGGCTGAAGCCTCAGACTCAGATCGCCTGGACATCAGGCCCGTGATGTGCCAGCGACCCTCTGATGGGCACAGCGGAAGGGCCAAGGGAGGAAGGAGCCGCACACATC
>NW_027820474.1:0-275 GCF_054177405.1 Leptonychotes weddellii | reverse complement strand
CTCCACACCCCCCACCCCCCTGCCAACCTCCTAGTGTGGCTGGGTGAGCTGGGGCCACAGGGGCCGGCGGGGCAACGTGCCTTCCTGGGGCCAGATTCCCCGAGTCGGAAGAGCTGAAGGAGGCGCGGGAAGGGCTAGGCTGTTCGGCCTCAGGCTGGCCCCGAGTGAGGGAAACCCCAACACCTGAGACAGTGCCGGGTCAGTGGCCACTGTGTCCTCGCCCACCCCGGGGGCCCGGGGGCTCAGGTCAGGGTGGGGCTTGGGGGAGGGGCGTG
>NW_027820473.1:0-275 GCF_054177405.1 Leptonychotes weddellii | reverse complement strand
GCGCCTGGGTGGCTCAGTCGTTAAGCGTCTGCCTTCGGCTCAGGTCATGATCCCAGGGTCCTGGGATCGAGCCCCGCATCGGGCTCCCTGCTCCGCGGGAAGCCTGCTTCTCCCTCTCCCACTCCCGCTGCTTGTGTTCCCTCTCTCGCTGTATCTCTCTCTGTCAAATAAATAAAATCTTTAAAAAAAAAAAAAAAAAGAAACTGAACTGGGTAGTTATATATGGAAGCTGACAGGAAAACAGGAGGTGGGGTAGGACCATGCTAGGTAACTGT
>NW_027820472.1:0-2597 GCF_054177405.1 Leptonychotes weddellii | reverse complement strand
TCTGCTTCTCCCTCTGACCCTCCCCCCTCTCATGTGCTCTCTCTCTCTCATTCTCTCTGTTTCAAATAAATAAATAAAATCTTAAAAAAAATAATAATAAAATAAATAAATAAATAAAAGAAGAAGATAGCAGGAAGGGAAGAATGAAGGGGGGCGGAAATTGAAGGGGGGGACGAACCATGAGAGACTATGGACTCTGAGAAACAAACTGAGGGTTCTAGAGGGGAGGGGCGTGGGGAGATGGGTTAGCATGGTGATGGGTATTAAAGAGGGCACATACTCCATGGAGCACTGGGTGTTATACACAAACAATGAATCATGGAACACTACATCAAAAACTAATGATGTAATGTACGGTGATTAACATAACATAATAAAAAAAATAAAAATAATTCAGTAAGAGAAAGACAAATTAAAAAAAAGTACAACTTTTCTGAAGTAATGGAGGCTTAACATCAAGAAATCACCCAATATTCTTTTCTCCATGAGTAACATAGACCCTTCCATCACTTGGACCATATTTTAGTTTTACATCTGAAAATACTCAAATTTTAATTTGGAGTAAAAATAAGAGATTATTTTCTCTTTTCCTTGTGTTCAAATCAAGTGTCTTACCTCAGGGTTATACTCCCAAATCAAGTTACCTAAAATCTAATATGGTTATTTCTTTTTCTGTTCTATAATTATTGCATTTAGGGTTTATTAATCTCCCCATAAGCAGTTGAAGAAATGGGTAGCATTCCCCCACATATTAAAGGAAAATATTAACCCATTCTCTGCAATCTTTCCTCCAATACTCAGTTGTAAAGATAAATTTTCCTTTCAGTTTTATTTCAGCACCTGTATAAATCTAAAATTTTATTATTTGAGTTTTTACATTGACAAATTTTGAAAATGAGCTAACTTTATGTTCTTACAAATAATCTTGCTGGGATAATGAAGATGAGCGTTCACAACAGGAAATAGCCTTAGCAGATGCTATAGGAGACATCAGTCATTTTTTGTTCTCTTCCTAACTCTAATTAGTCATCTTGACTCCATCAAGTCCATTACTTCTGAGTCTCATATACTGCCTCTTATCAATGAATCATGGTTGTGGTAGGCTGAATAATAGCCCACAAAAATATCCAAATTCTACTTTCTGGAACCTGTTCCAATGTTACCTTATATGGAAAAAGAGACTGTGCAGATGGGATTAAATTAAAGATTTTAAGATGAAGAGATTATTTAGGATTATCTGAATAGGTACTACATATAATCACAAGTATCCTTATATAGGTAGATAGATATCTGCTGATATCTTGATTTTAGCCACATTACATTGAGTCTCTTTTCTCTAGAATAAGAGAATAGACTTATGTTATTTCAAGCCCCAAATTTTGTGGCAGTTTTTTATAGCAGCAACAGTGAACTAATACAGTGGTGGTCCAGATTTATATGGAGAAGGATTCTAAGGACTTTTCAGAACTCAGAAGTATGTTGGAATTTATTGGTCTTGGTTGTCATGAGTTAGGAAGAAATGCAATGGCATTTGTGCTGTTTATGTTTAATTTCTGCATATTTTGAAAGATACTATAGGACAAAGAGTAGTTTAAAACCAATTGTAGAGATTAGATGTTATGAAATCTGGAGCCTGTTGTCACTGTGCTGGCATTTACCACATGAATAGTTGTCCTTTGGCATTCTGAAGAGATATATTCAGACATCTTGGCAAATCACTAGTTGGTCACATCAACCAAAATCTCCAAAGCATTATGTACCATTCACTATTCTGAATATTTTATACATACTCTCTTTCTTTTTTTAATCTTCACACCAGTCTGATGAATAGGGTTAATTATAACCCAGCTAACCTATAAGAAAATTGAACTTAAAGAAGTTTAGAAGTGGGGGCACCTGGATAACTCAGTCGTTAAGCGTCTGCCTGCGGCTCAGGTCAGGATCCCAGGGTCCTGGGATCGAGCCCCGCATCGGGCTCCCTGCTCAGCGGAGAGCCTGTTTCTCCCTTTCCCACTCCCCTTACTTGTGTTCCCTCTCTCACTGTGTCTCTCTCTGTCAAATAAATAAATAAAATTTAAAAAAAAGAAGTTGAATAGGGTATTGATGACTACACAGCTAGTAAATGGTTGAGCTGTGCTTCAAGCCCGAGCACTCCGACTTCATAAGTCTTAACCCCTGTGTTGTTGGTTTCCAGCACGTTGAGGAATTATTATTAATTGCAACAGGAAGTCAGGAAGGTGAGGTCATTGAGTAGGTTTGCTCCTGAGTGGCCTAACTTGCTCTTTCACAGCAGTCTGGTGAGTACCTCTATTCAACCTTGGCTGGTCACTCTGTGTACACGGTCCTACTTAATCTCCACAACAACCTTATAGCATAGCTGTGATTTTTCCTACATGTTCACTTTCAGGGTCTCTAGAAAATATTAAAAACTCTGAAACGCTAAACATCAGTGGACTATCATAGCATAAAATATTTTTCACTGATCCATTTAAAGATTAGATTAGCCCAAAATTGCTAGAACTCATACAGGAATTCAGTAAAGTGGCAGGATATAAAATCAATGCACAGAAGTCAGTGGCATTCCTATACACCAACAA
>NW_027820471.1:0-275 GCF_054177405.1 Leptonychotes weddellii | reverse complement strand
CAAGTCTACCAAGCCTCTTAAGCCAATGCCAAAATATGAATTTATCTTTTAAGAGCTCAAAAGTTGTAAAAAGTCTTCTTTATTATGAATTAGTTATACAGAAAGGCATGTTTATTTCTAAAGCTACTTTCTCTGTTTAATCTAGATTACATAAAACAGATAATTTTCAACTATTTCTCAAACTTGAACCCTGCCCTGAGTCTCTGGTCCTTCCTTGAATTCAGATCCTCATTACCTTAGAATATTGTAATAATCTCTTAAAAGGACGTCTTGCT
>NW_027820470.1:0-275 GCF_054177405.1 Leptonychotes weddellii | reverse complement strand
GTGTGACCCTCATCATTAAGGCAGAATTCCTTAAAGCTCCAAACAGCAGCTATGCATTTTATTCAGTTATCGAAATAAAATACTTGATTTGTTCCCAGAAACTGCCATATTGTCTTATCTTTGGGAAATTAAACAGCTTTGCCTTTCCTATTTTATGCTCTCTTAATCTCTGCATTAACATAGAATATTCACTGTGGCAAACCAGCCCTGAGGACTACAGCATATCAACAGTCAACATTCATTCCCAGCTGCCTGGAGAGTTAAGGTGGAAGGCG
>NW_027820469.1:0-275 GCF_054177405.1 Leptonychotes weddellii | reverse complement strand
TAGATTACTGGCAATGAAGTAATTTGCACATGAGAATATCAAGGAATCATGTTAAGACCTCTGAAACCCCTCTTTTGAAAAGCGTCAAATATTATTGACATTACTCAGAAATATGCACATGAACTATGTAACACACCTGCGTTAGGGTTTTCAGACGTTCTAATGGCGCTGTGCGTATTCGAGCACGAGTACCAGATTTACCTCCAGCCAACAGATACTTCCCGAACAAGCCAGAGCTTCTCTCTTCATCAGTTAAATCATGAAAAGTCCATCTT
>NW_027820468.1:0-275 GCF_054177405.1 Leptonychotes weddellii | reverse complement strand
CTTCAGTTCAGGTTATGATCCCAGAGTCCTGGGAACAAGCCCCACATCCGGCTCTCTGCTAGGCAAGGAGTCTGCTTCTCTCCCCTCTGCACTTGTGCTCTCGCTTTCTCTCTCTCTCTCTCAAATAAATAAAATCTTAAAATAAAATAAAATAAAAACCCCAATAAAAACTGAACACCCGGGCGCCTGGGTGGCTCAGTTGGTTAAGCGACTGCCTTCGGCTCAGGTCATGATCCCAGGGTCCTGGGATCGAGTCCCACATCGGGCTCCCGGCT
>NW_027820467.1:0-275 GCF_054177405.1 Leptonychotes weddellii | reverse complement strand
TTGAACGTTAAAGGTGTGACTACCTACATCACTCATATCAATGGCCGAACATTGTCTTGTTCCATTATTCAAAGACCCACTGAAGGTTGTTTTCTAGGATCAGCACTGAAGAGTTGATTAGCTAAAAATGTTAGCCATGTAATTTGAATATCTAGTTTTAAATGATATGGATTTTTTTGTGGGGATAAAACCAATTTTTAAGGTATATGGTAAAAAAAAAAAAAAAAAAAAAAAGCCCTGGACCTTGATATTCTTAATAAATCCTCACTTCCCAA
>NW_027820466.1:0-275 GCF_054177405.1 Leptonychotes weddellii | reverse complement strand
CACCCACCTGCACTCGTCCAAAGTTGGAGCTGGCCTCTGAGTGGGCGGAGGGAGGTTTCTAACCTTCAGATGCTGACTCGTGCCCATGGGGGCCCCTGTCAGGCCCACGGAAGACCAACCCAGCACCCACATGGTGCTCATGTCACAGCCGGCTGGGGCCACCTCAGAGCTACATGGTGCCACCCTGATGACCCCCAGAGGCCAGCCCCAGTGGCCACCGGGGCCTACTCTCAGACCCTCCTGGCGCCAGAGGTGGCTCTGTGAGTGTTCTCCTG
>NW_027820465.1:0-275 GCF_054177405.1 Leptonychotes weddellii | reverse complement strand
AAGAGGGGTGCCTTGGTGACTCATTAGTTAAGGCATCTGCCTTCTGTTCAGGTCATGATCCCAGGGTCCTGGGATCGAGCTCCCTGCTCTGCGGGAAGCCTGCTTCTCCCTCTCCCACTCCCCCTGCTTGTGTTCCCTCTCTCACTGTGTGTCTCTCTCTCAAATAAATAAATAAAATCTTTTTAAAAAATAAAATAAATAAATAGAAAGAAAGAAAGAAATCTTCCTTTTTTAAAAGTTTGAAGAGGGATGGCTTGGTGGCTCAGTTGGTTAAG
>NW_027820464.1:0-275 GCF_054177405.1 Leptonychotes weddellii | reverse complement strand
TTTATAAATTGTAAAAACAATTGAAAATGTCTCAGTATTGGAGTATATGAATCAATAAAAGTATAATTATCTGTGAATAATTTATAATCAGAATCTTATAGGCTTCTAACTGCACAGTTCCAGTGTAAATATAAAGTTGAATTAGTGGTGTGGAACACACTTTTTTTTCTCCATCTTCAATTAATCCAACAGTCCAAGGTGGGTGTCAAAGCTTGAGAGGTTAACTTTTGATGTAACTGACTTTCTCAGAGAAAGAGGAATCTGGGTCCAGGGGG
>NW_027820463.1:0-275 GCF_054177405.1 Leptonychotes weddellii | reverse complement strand
ATTCTGGTCCAGGATACTCCCTGTAGGGTGTTGGGTCCAGAATGCTGGTCCAGGATGCTCCCTGTAGGGTGTTGGAGCCAGAATGCTGGTCCAGGATGCTCCCTGGAGGGTGTTGGTCCCAGAATGTTGGTCCGAGATGCTCCCTGTATGGTGTTGGGTCCAGAATGCTGGTCCAGGATGCTCCCTGTAGGGTGTTGGGACCAGAATGCTGGTCCAGGATGCTCCCTGTATGGTGTTGGGTCTAGGATTCTGGTCCAGGATGCTCCCTGTAGGGT
>NW_027820462.1:0-275 GCF_054177405.1 Leptonychotes weddellii | reverse complement strand
GTTAGAAGTCACTTATTACATGAGTATTATATGCTCACTCTTAAAAAATTAGATAATACATACATACAAAAATCATTAAGGCAACTATGAAGGATTAATGTTTTGGTGAATAAATATCTGAGGACAGGATTATGCATTGAGTGGGGCAACATATTTTTTTTTATTCTTATGTTAATCCCCATACATTACATCATTAGTTCTAGATGAAGTGTTCCATGATTCATTGTTTGTGCATAACACCCAGTGCTCCATGCAGAATGTGCCCTCCTCAATAC
>NW_027820461.1:0-2597 GCF_054177405.1 Leptonychotes weddellii | reverse complement strand
TATATAGAGCCATGGTTGATTGTGCATTGAGAATTTATGGAGTTTACCCAAGTACATGCTTGTCGAGGATACCTCTGGGTGGAGACAGGGGACACTTACCTTTTCATTGTACATCCTCTAGACTATAGTCTTTTTTTTTTGAAGCGTCTATTTTGAAGTACTCTCTACACCCAATGTGGGGCTCAAACTTACAACACCGAGATCAAGACTCACATGCTCCATCCACTGAGCCAGCCCGGCGCCCCTAGACTATAAACTTTTATGAATGAAAACACTGTTTCTTAAAAACCGTCTTTCTTCCTCTCCTCTCCCCAGGGCTGCCCTGCCCGGCAGGAGGCTCCAGGGAGCCCAGGAGCACAATTAGAAACGTTGTATCAGGTGTGGACCGTCCGGACCACAAAGCTAACTTCGCCAACATACCTTCCATCATTTTCCAAAGCTCCATTCATTTCGATTTCAAACTTCCAATTCTACTGAAGACAGGCAAATATTCTCCTGGAACGGTGGGATTTATTTCTCTTGCGTTTCAGAAGTGCCCCGTTCTCCCTGCCGTCCATCCGGGGCTCCAGGGCTGCAATGAGCCCCCCTCCCATGGCAGGGGGTGTCCTCTCACCGACTCCCCAGCTGAGGCCGGTCACAGCGGGACAGAGCCCTCTCAGCTGCTGAGGTCCACCTGTGGCCTCCGTGCCCTTGGCCCGAGGCCCCTCTGCTGGCCGCATGCCGTCCACGCCCAGAGCTGTCGGGCAGGAGGACTGGAAACTTGCTAACCGTCAGCAGACCCAGCCACAGACTTTGTAGCGTCCTTCAAAGTCAATTCTCAGATCCTTTGTGCAAGCATGGGGCATCTGCAGTTGCTGGCACTGCAATTGATAAGGCATTTTCCTTAGCAATATTTTAGTACTCATGAAACATAACAATAGTCTACAAGGCACAGAAGCAACAACGTAAGTTGACATGTTAGAAAGCAATATCCCCAGGGTCTCTATATTAAATCGAAACGCACCACCATTTTTTGGCTCACTGTTACGTACAGTCATTTATTGTGTAATGAAAAGGGATGTTTTCAGCAACTTTTAGTTCTGATTGCTGTAGAGGAGAGCAGTGTCTGTCCCACAGATAATGCTCCTTTATGATTTGGGGATGATCTTTTGCTGCTCGGATCACAGGTGGAGCTGTTCAGGATCTTCTAGAGGCTATTTTAGACGGATTGCTGATCAATTATTTCAAAATATGAAAATGGTTACCCTAGAGCTCACGATTCTTGCAGAACCATTTTTCTAAAAAGGATGCTTTCAAACACCAAACAAAACTTTTGATCGGGTAACCTGAATTTAATTTGAGGTGTAAATTCACAGGTTGGCATTTGAATGTTTCCTCCCACATTTCTGCTACCTTGCTGAGGGTGTAGGAACAGCCACAAGTGGGGTCCGGATTGGTACCTAAGTCAAACTACCCTTTGATTCATTCCAACGCTGGACCTTCAATTACTGGGAATATGATTTCTAAAATCATCTTCCTCCTTCCCACGTGGTTCCTCTGAAGCGTCCTATGAAGAAGTGTTCTTTTCTGCTGCACGCAGTGACCTTTACATGTCATCTCCAACGACAGAGTCTGCCGATACCTGTTTTATAATTGGCAGCGGTTTTCCAACCAGAGGTGGTAAACCCTTGAAGCTCTCTAATATTCTTCCACTCTCCCCACTGTGATTTATCGCAATGAATTTCTATTTCGCAGGCATGTCCTAAGTTTGCCGCCCAAGTACCGCAGCTCACGTGCCGGCGTTCGGGCCGGACATTTGCATTGGTGCGGATGGCATGGGGACAGGCCACCGGGACACAGACCAGCCGGCCTGCCACGGCGGGTCCTTGCACAGCCCAGGCAGAGGTCCCGGTCCTCTCTCCTAAGACTGTAACCGCTTCCACCTCTGCTGCCATCAGCGCTTGGGGACCTGCTGCCCCCGGGCTGTCCCCATCGCCCGCGTGTGCACCAGGCGGCCAGACCAAGCCTTCCGCTGCGCGCTGGGTGCCTCCCGCTGGGCCTGCTTGCCTGAGGACACGGCACACAGCGCCTCATCTGCCAAGTCAGCCCAGCTTTCCTAGGTTATTTGCAGACCGTGGCCAGTAGAGAGCTGCAGGGATCGGGGGCTTGAGGGCCTTCGTATCAGGTAGTCCTTCCCTTTTGTGCGGGACAGAAGCCCAGGAGGTCTTGCAGACACAGCTGTGAACCTGCTTCAAGGACAATCCGTGGCCAGTGAGCAGCAGGATGTCGCCCCCCACCCCCGCCCCTCCCCGTATGGGAAGCTTGGGACGTGCGTTTCTGAAATCCTGAACTGTAATTCCATCGGTACGAGTCCAACAGTTTGCTCTGACCAAGGAGCCTCTGTATTTAAACATGCTTTCAAGTTGTTCAGTAAAGAGAGTCCCAACATAATATGGCACACATGTTTTTATATGTGCATGTAGATTTTTAAAAGTCAGTAGAGAAAAATGACAAAATTCTTCATTTTTAGAGTAGAGGTGGATTTCTAATATTTTAAGTAATCTCTACACCCAATGTGGGACTCAAACTCACCACCCTGAGATCAAGCATCACACACT
>NW_027820460.1:0-275 GCF_054177405.1 Leptonychotes weddellii | reverse complement strand
GGGCGCCTGGGTGGCTCAGTTGGTTAAGCGACTGCCTTCGGCTCGGGTCATGATCCTGGAGTCCCGGGATCGAGTACCGCATCGGGCTCCCTGCTCGGCAGGGAGTCTGCTTCTCCCTCTGGACTTCCTCCCTCTCATGCTCTCTGTCTCTCATTCTCTCTCAAATAAATAAATAAAATCTTTAAAAAAAAAAAAAAAAGAAAGAAATTACTAATAAGACCTGAAGGCACTGTTTTGCCATGGGTGCTTGTCACCATCCTGCTCACTTAAGGTAA
>NW_027820459.1:0-275 GCF_054177405.1 Leptonychotes weddellii | reverse complement strand
CCCAGAAGCTCCGGGGTGGACATTTTTCTGAGCACAATCCCTTAAATACTATTTGAAATTCTTACTGAAACTAACATCTGTTTTTTTAAGATTTTATTTATTTATTTGAGAGAAAGGCAAAGAAAAGATTTAATGAAGTATCTGCAACTTCAAATTCATAAGCAAAAATAAATAAATAAATAAATAAATAAATAAATAACTATAAGCAATATGAAAAATCAAGGTAATATAGCATCACACAAAGAAAATGATAATTATCCACCAACCAACCTCAA
>NW_027820458.1:0-275 GCF_054177405.1 Leptonychotes weddellii | reverse complement strand
TTCCCATGTGTACAAAGATGACCTGAGTGGCTGGAGAACCAGTGATTAAAAAAAAAAAAAA
Source organism: Leptonychotes weddellii (assembly GCF_054177405.1). NCBI lineage: Eukaryota > Metazoa > Chordata > Mammalia > Carnivora > Phocidae > Leptonychotes > Leptonychotes weddellii. The sequence continues at coordinate 214 of NW_027820458.1, read as the reverse complement.
AGCAACCATATAACCCCCTGCCCACACCCAATAAGGGGCAGGACCCATCCTCACTTGTAATCGAAGTAGTAGCATTTGAGCTGGGCCATGTAGCGCTCGAAGGAGGGAATGTCCTTGCGCAGGATGCTCCACTGGGCCCCAATCTCCAGAATGTCACCTGTGGGTGACAGGGCAGGTTCTCAGGAGGTGCCTGAGTCCCTCTCCTGACCACCAC
>NW_027820457.1:0-275 GCF_054177405.1 Leptonychotes weddellii | reverse complement strand
GGGCCTGGCTCCCTTGGCCGCACTTCGGGGAAGGAAGCTGGCTCAGGGCGGACTGATCGGTGTGTGTTTACAGGTGGGACTGGAGGGGAAGGAAGAGGCGGTGGGGTGGCTGCAGCGGCTCCAGGGAAGCGAGGCGTGGGCTTGAACTAGGCAAGGAGCGGGTGATGGCAGGAAAGGGAGGGGATGAGTAGGGGACACCAGTGAGGCCAGTTCTCGGGAGGGGGTGTGGTGGCTGGCTGGCTGTGCAGACCCTTGTTTCCCCTCATCTACCACAC
>NW_027820456.1:0-275 GCF_054177405.1 Leptonychotes weddellii | reverse complement strand
TTAATACTATTCCCTGCTTAATACTGCTCAGTAAATGATACTGGAACAACTAGGTAGCCATCTGGAAAAAAATCAATAAGCCCGGATCCCTACCTCACACCTTAAATAGATACAAAATGGACTAAACCAGGGATCAAGCAACCTGTAGTCCAGAGCCACATGCAGCTGGCTGCATGTTTTTGTAAACAAAGTTTTATTAAAACACAGCCACACTTGTTCATTTACATAATGCCTGTGGCTGCTTTCACACAATGGAAGAGTTAAATAGTCACAAC
>NW_027820455.1:0-275 GCF_054177405.1 Leptonychotes weddellii | reverse complement strand
TGTAAAACTATGTAAAAACTATGTAATCACGTAAAGTTGTATCAGAAAACAACTGAGTTCGATTTCTGTCTCTACCAACCATGGGTTCATGACCTATGATAAGTCATTTTGGCTCTTTGAGCTCCAATGTCTTCACAGGTCAAGGTGGAAACACCGGTTTCATGACCAGTCATGTTCACTTGGAGGGGTTAAGTGACAAAGTCCCCCAAATGTCAGCATTTAAGCCAGCAAAGTTTCATTTCCTCATGTCATCCTGTGCCCACGGAGCATCTCCA
>NW_027820454.1:0-275 GCF_054177405.1 Leptonychotes weddellii | reverse complement strand
CAGTTTTCACATCTGGAAAATGGGAATTTCGAAAACCAAGTAGGCAGATGGGCTTCCCACAGTGCCCGGCGCAGAGAGTGGGGGTGCTGTTGGCAGTTGCCGGAGTGATAGTTAACAGATAAATAGCGAATGTCTTAGCGGGCTTCAGGGCTTACGGAACACTTGAACACCCCAGTCCCCATTGATCCTCCTAAAGACCAGGAAAAGGAGGCAGCCCAGCAGGCATCTCAAGGCCCCACTGAGGAGGGATCTGCCTCCAGGCTCGCTCAAATGGC
>NW_027820453.1:0-275 GCF_054177405.1 Leptonychotes weddellii | reverse complement strand
GCGAGCAGGGATCTGGCCGTGAGAGTGGATGTCAAGAAAGAAGAGTGGCAGTGAGCAGGGGCCTGAGAGGGCGTGTGGGTCAGAGGAGGTCTATAGGTGGAGTGGAGAGTCAGTCAGGGATGTAAGAGGTGAATGGTGTTGCTGAGCAGCCGTGAGTCCAGCTGAAGGAGAAGGAATGAGGTGCAGGTGGCTCCTCCCTTGTCAGAAGCCTGAGAGCCAAGCAGGAAAGCCACGTGGGGGGTGAGGATCTGGGGCAGCAGGGGAGGCGGAAAGTT
>NW_027820452.1:0-275 GCF_054177405.1 Leptonychotes weddellii | reverse complement strand
CTAATGGCTGTATCAATTGCCCCAATGAAAAGAGAAAGCAATTTGGCAATATAGTAAGGAGCCATCAAAAATGTCGTATCCTTTGGCCCTGGATAACTACTTTTAGCAGGTAGTCCCTATCTCCAAATAATATAAGATAGAACAATCAACTACAAAGAAAAACATAATCTGAATACATGAAGTGTTTATTATGAGTAATGAATTGAAAAATATTCTATGTTCATATAAGGAGGAAAATGTTTAGTATTGGACAATTATGTAATGGATTACGCGAT
>NW_027820451.1:0-275 GCF_054177405.1 Leptonychotes weddellii | reverse complement strand
GAGTACCAATTGGCCATTTGCATGTATTCTTCAGAAAAATGTCTATTCAGATCTTTGCCCATTTTTATTTTTTTTATTTTTTTTGATTGGACTTTTTTGCTATTGAGTTGTGTGTGTGTGTGTGTGTGTGTGTGTGTGTATACTCAGATCTATGGTTTGCAAATTTTTTCTCCCATTCCATAGGTTGCCTTTTCATTTTGTTGATTTAATGAGTAGAAGCTTTTTCATTTGATATAGTTTTATTTATTTCAGCTTTTGCTGTCTGTGCTTTGATG
>NW_027820450.1:0-2598 GCF_054177405.1 Leptonychotes weddellii | reverse complement strand
TGACGGAACGCTCTTCCGGTTGTTGCCGGGCTTGGGTTAATTTGCACGGTCCCGAAACCATTTATTTGGACAGGGTTTGCCCGTGTTCTCACCGCTCGTATGCTGGAGTGGATTTTCACAGGCCCTTCGCCCACCAACGCACAAGCGCCTCCTCCTATAGGCTACAGATTAGACTAAGTATCACTCCAGTGTATCCGACCGTAAATCATTTCTACTGTTTCCCTTCTTGTGGGGAAGGAAGCTAGGATCGGCAGGGCCTGCGTATTGTGAAAACTCCCTGTAAACCAAGCCTCCTGAATTGATTCTCTAGCCAACTGGTTCTGTGAAATGCGCTTGAAGACATGGGTACAGATTCAGAGAGTGTACTGGTTTTTAATTTTGTGTAACATATTACCCAAACCCAGTGGTTTCAAAAGTTCCCCCAAACATGGTGGGTGAAACAATACCCATTTCTTCCTTCTTCTCTCACAGTTCTGAAACCCTGAATTCTGGATAGTCTTGACTGGGTCTCTGCTTCAGGACTTAAAAAGCTGACATCACAATTGTGAAGCCAAGTTGTCCTGTGGAAGGTTTGGGGTGACACTGGCCTCCACCCTCGGTCAGGATTGTCTGCAAAACCCAGTTTCCTGCCACGTGGGAGTATCGTCCTTGGTTTTTTGACAGCTGTGAGTTGCACGCCACTCTCACCTCTCAGAGCCTGCCGTCAGGTCCACCTTGTGTGGTCCTGTCATCTTCAAGGAGATACACAGACCACATTGTCCCCATGCAAAACTATTCGTTCTTGCAAATATTTAGTTTCATACAGGACGGTTGGCAGAAGGTGATTAAAGTAGAGAACAAAGCAGTTGAATATTTTGGAATGAATTTGGTGGTTGATGTGTTTGTGCACAAAATAATTGACCTCTTAAAAGATCCCAGGAGAGGGCGCCTGGGTGGCTCAGTCGTTAGGCATCTGCCTTCGGCTCAGGTCATGATCTCAAGGTCCTGGGATCAAGCCCCGCATCGGGCTCCCTGCTCAGCGGGAAGCCTGCTTCTCCCTTTCCCACTCCCCCTGCTTGTGTTCCCTCTCTCGCTGTCTCTCTCTCTGTCAAATAAATAAATAAAATCTTCAAAAATAAAAAAGATCCCAGGAGATGATTGAAAGTCCAAATGCTTTCATATTTTACAATTGAATTGAAATCATAGGTCATTATAACATTGAGGGTCATATTTCTATTGTATACTGTTGATATATCTGCTAAATTACCTGATTATAAAAACACTTGTGTCATCTTTCTCTTTTAAATTAGAAACAAATATTTCATGCTTCTAGGAAAATACGTTAAATGTGGCATATTGTTGAGAATGAAAGAAGAAAATGTGTGTTCTTGCCTCTTGATTGTACACCAGATGTGACTCATCCCGATCAAAATTTCTGATTATTATGTATTTTCACACTAAAGATAATGTCACAACAGTAAAGAGTTTTATTGACTTGGTTAAAATGAAAAGAAGCTGACCACAGGAGCGCCTGGGTGGCTCAGTCAGTTGGGCATCTGCCTTCGGCTCAGGTCATGATCCTGGGGTCTTGGGATCCAGCCCCAAAGACAGGTTCCCTGCTCAGCGGGGAGTCTGCTTCTCCCTCTTCCTCTGCTGCTCCCCCTGTTTGTGTTCGCTCTTTCTCTCTCTCTCTGTCAAATAAATAAATAAAATCTTTAAAAAAAAAAAAAAAAAAGCTGACCACAGCCTAGTGGATAAAATTTTCATACATTGTAAGACAATGACATTGACATTAAAATGCACAGGCCAGGGACACAATAAGGGACCGAGTATGACAGGTACATACAAGTGTACATGGAGGCCATTATGCCTGCAAAAATGATTGTGCCAAATTTGTATCTTGATGGGCTCATTTTTTGACGACAACAGCTGGACGAGGAATATTCTTTATGTCTTTTAGAAAACTATATTTAAGTATAAATGGAGACGTGATAAAGCATCAGACCGAATGCAGTCAAGATACTATTGCACACAAATTAGAGACTTCCACAAAAATTTTGTAACATTTATTTATTTATTTATTTGCGAGAGAGAGTGCGTGCACACTAGCAGGGCATGGGGAGGCACAGAGAGAGAGAGACAAAATCTAAAGCAGACCCCTTACTCAGTGCAGAGCCCACCACGGGGCTCCATCTCATGACCCTGAGATCATAACCTGAACCTAAACCAGGAGTCGGGCACTCAACAAACTGAGCCACCCAGGCGCCCTGAGACTTGCACAAATTTTTAAAAGGCATGATATCAAATGACATAAAGACATTGCAAGTTGGTACAGCCACTTTGGAAAACAGTGTGGAGGTGCCTCAAAAATTTAAAAATAGAGCTACCCTATGACCCAGCAATTGCACTCCTGGGTATTTACCCCAAAGACACAGATGTAGTGAAAAGAAGGGCCATATGCACCCCAGTGTTCATAGCAGCAATGTCCGCAATAGCCAAACTGTGGACAGAGCCGAGATGCCCTTCAACAGATGAATGGATAAAGAAGATGTGGTCCATATCTACAATGGAATATTACTCAGCCATCAGAAAGGATGAATACCCAACTTTGACATCAAC
>NW_027820449.1:0-275 GCF_054177405.1 Leptonychotes weddellii | reverse complement strand
GCCAGCTACATAACCACATAAAGAGCCAGGCAGCCGGCTATCTTCCCAGGCTCCCTTGCTTTCGAATTTCCATAAATGATTATTTGGGCTACTTGCTTTTTCTCTTCCTGTGTTTTAAATTCCTGTTCTCATTTTAGGGCGCCTGTGTGGCTTAGTCAGTTTAGCGTCTGCCTTTGGCTCAGGTCATGACCCTGATCCCAGGACTCTGGGATTGAACCCTGCATGGGGCTCCTTGCTCAGTGGAGAGTCTGCTCCTCCACCTCTCCAGCATGTGA
>NW_027820448.1:0-275 GCF_054177405.1 Leptonychotes weddellii | reverse complement strand
GGGCGCCTGGGTGGCTCAGTTGGTTAAGCGACTGCCTTCGGCTCGGGTCATGATCCTGGAGTCCCGGGATCGAGTCCCGCATCGGGCTCCCTGCTCGGCAGGGAGTCTGCTTCTCCCTCTGGACTTCCTCCCTCTCATGCTCTCTGTCTCTCATTCTCTCTCAAATAAATAAATAAAATCTTTAAAAAAAAAAAAAAAAGAAAGAAATTACTAATAAGACCTGAAGGCACTGTTTTGCCATGGGTGCTTGTCACCATCCTGCTCACTTAAGGTAA
>NW_027820447.1:0-275 GCF_054177405.1 Leptonychotes weddellii | reverse complement strand
TCTGGGGATGGGACTGAGCTGAAGAATAGGGATTGATCCTTCACATGCTGGACAAGCAATAAAGGCACTACCATTTTGCAGTATGTCAACAGATTATCTTCAAACGTGTCATTTGGAGAATATGTTCTGCACAGAAAGACTCCTTCCCCTTTCTCTTGGCTACACTTCTTTTCGTAGTATCAGAATATAGATCCTATGTGCATCCTGTCCAAAGCTATTCATTGTTCTCCAGTTTCATGGCTCTTGTAAATACCTTCAGGTAAAGGAGGAGTCTG
>NW_027820446.1:0-275 GCF_054177405.1 Leptonychotes weddellii | reverse complement strand
CCACTCTGCGCCAGTGGACAGACAGGGGTCAGTATGAGGTCATGCAGGGAGGGGTGGGGCGGGCCTCCCACGCTTCGGGTCGAGCCCTTTGGGCCCACGGGGTTAAGCTGCTTCGAGGGAGCTGGGAAGGGGTGATGGGCACGGGGGCGAGGTAGCCTGGCTGCTATCAGCACTCCTGATAGGCCATGGGGCGTTCAGTCGGGAGGGGTGGTGGAAACTGGGGGGAGACCCTATGTCAGAGGATAAACTCTGAGAGCAGGCAGGCCTCCTCCATG
>NW_027820445.1:0-275 GCF_054177405.1 Leptonychotes weddellii | reverse complement strand
CTTTTCACTACATCTGTGTCTTTTCAGCCACTTTGGAAAACAGTGTGGAGGTGCCTCAAAAAATTAAATATAGAGTTACCCTATGACCCAGCAATTGCACTTCTGAGTATTTACCCCAAAGACGCAGCAATATTTCTTTAGAAATTTTATACTACAGCATTCTCTCCCTTTTCTAATCAGATAATACCAACAAATCTTAGTTACAATGAATAAAGCATTTTTCCTCCAAGGCATAAACAAAACCCAGTTTATTTCTTCCCTTTGCTTTTTAAAAG
>NW_027820444.1:0-275 GCF_054177405.1 Leptonychotes weddellii | reverse complement strand
GTTGTGCACGAACAATGAATCATGGAACACTTCATCTAGAACTAATGATGTAATGTATGGGGATTAACATAAGAATAAAAAAAAATATACTGGCCTGCAGGGCAAAGCCCTCAAGATCTGATATGGTCTATTTTGCATCTCTATTTTAGTCTCATTTCATGCCATAAAATATATGGATTGAGACAAACAGTGGACCTAGAGTCAGGGCAGCTGGTACCATCTAGGCCCAGTTCTCCTGTGTAACTTTTATCCTTTCTACATCTCTCTATGCTCAT
>NW_027820443.1:0-275 GCF_054177405.1 Leptonychotes weddellii | reverse complement strand
CTGAGATCATGACCTGAGCCAAAATCAAGAATCAGATGCTTTGCCCACTGTGGCACCCACGTGTCCCGCCCCCACATTATTTATTTAAGATTTTTTAAAATATTTTATTTATTTGAAACAGAGAGAGCAGAAGCGGGGGGAAAAGGGACAGAGGGAGAAGCAGACTCCCCGCTGATTAGGGAGCCCGATGTGGGACTCCATCCCAGGACTCTGGGACCCGGACCAGAGCCGAAGGCAGATGCTTAACTGGCTGAGCCGCCCAGATGACCCTTGCC
>NW_027820442.1:0-275 GCF_054177405.1 Leptonychotes weddellii | reverse complement strand
CTGAACCCACGCACACGGCTCTGGGTTTGATCCTCCCCACCCTTGGGAGATCGCAGAGCCAGCAGGGGGCAGGGCCGGCCTGAACCCACGCACACGGCTCTGGGTTTGATCCTCCCCACCCTTGGGACAGCACAAGAGCAGAGCCCTAACATGAGCCGTCCTGAGCCCAAAGGCCTGTTGGGGGCTGGTTCTGCGGGAGCCAGCAGGGGCAGGTGGGAAGGGTCTGTGTGTGTGTGTGTAGGTGGAGGGCTCTGTGGGTGGACCCCAGTCTTACT
>NW_027820441.1:0-275 GCF_054177405.1 Leptonychotes weddellii | reverse complement strand
AAGAAAAATAGCCAGCTGATTCATTTTCCAGGGATGACAGCTCCCTCTCATTCTCTTTCCTCTTTTCCTTTCTGCCCTCAGTCTCTTCTAACCAAGCTTCTTCCTCTTTCCACTCCAGCCAACTTCCTCTAGCTCCTTTCCTTCTCATATCTTCCAAACTCCTTCCAGGATGCTTTATAATTTTGTGAAATAAGAAGATTTCCCCCTTCTTTTAGGACTTCTCTAATATATATCTTCAAACACATCTTAAACTGTTAAAGAAAATTTCTCCCTAT
>NW_027820440.1:0-275 GCF_054177405.1 Leptonychotes weddellii | reverse complement strand
CTGCAGCATCTACCCCAGCCCTGGCCACCTCCCCTCGCACCCTGATGTTACAGAGGCGGCGTCTTCCCTTACACCTCTCGGACCCACCTCTGCCAGCTCCCGACGGTCCCCCTGCAGCTTCCTCACTGCTCTCAGCCTTCGCCCAACCGAAGCGAGTCAGCGCCTGGCTCAGGGTCAGGCTTTGGCTTAACGGAACGTCGTGGCTCGTTTGCTCTTCTAGGCCGACCCCTCAGACCTTCGGCGCGTCCGCAGTGAGGCTGTTCTGCTCTCTTATC
>NW_027820439.1:0-2598 GCF_054177405.1 Leptonychotes weddellii | reverse complement strand
GTGCCCTGTTGATCTTGGCACTTGACCTTGGACACCACGTCTATGCTGTGTGCAGGACTGAGGGTGTGTTTGTCCCCTCTGCCTGAGCCCCTCAGGCCCTTGCACTCTGAGGACACTCGAGGCATGGTAACCATGGGACACTGCTGCTGTCCCAGCGTGCTTCCGGAAGCTTCTCTGGCCCACGGCGGGCTTGTTCCTGGCAGTTGAGGGGCTTCATGCCTATGCCTTGCTCAACATTGCCCTCGACTGAGTACAGTTCACTCCTTTGAATTCCACACAGGGTAGCGGGGGCCAGAAGCCGCTGACAATGTGTTTGCCTGATTCCTGGACCAGCCCCAGAACAGAGGCAGCCTGGGAAAAAGACACACATCATTTTCACCCAAAGTCCAAAGTTCACATTGGAGTTCACACTTGATGTTGCACATTCTCTAAATTTGAGAAATGTATAATGATGATGACACATATACACCATTATATTATCATACAGAATAGTTTCACTGCCTTAAAAATCATTTATGCTCTGCCTATAAACCCTACTTTCCTTCCAACCCTTGTCTAAATTCATTATTTTAGTGTTTCCATAGTTTTGCTTATTCTAGAAAGTCACATAACTGGAATCCTATGTAACGTACCGTCGTTGGATTGGCCTCTTTTACTTAGTAAAGTGTATTTAAGTTTCTCTATGTCTTTTCATGGCTCGATGGACCATTTCTCTTTAGCCCCAGATGCTATTCCATTGTTGGATTATAGCAGTTTGTTTCTCCATTCACCTACTGAAGGCCATGCTGGTTGTCTCCATGTTTTCTCATTCATGAATAAAGCTGCTAGAAGCATCCGTCTGCAAGCTTTGTGGATGGAAGTTTTCAGTTCATTTGAGTAAATACCAAGGAGCATGACAGCTGGACCATATGGTAAGGACATGTTTAGTTTTGTAAGAAACCACCTGTCTACCAGGTGTTATGGCATTTTACGTTCCCAGCAGCAACAAATGGGAGTTCCTGTTGCTCCACATCCTTGTCAACATTTCTTGTTGTCAGTGTTTTAGATTTTGGCCATTTGAATGTGTGTAGTGGTATCTCATTGATGTTTTCATTAGCAACTTCCTAATGACATATGACATGGAGCATCTTTTCATATACTTCTTTGCCATCTATGTGTCTTCTTTGCTGAGGGGTCTGTGAAGGTCTTTGTCCATTTTTTAACAGAGTTTTTGTTTTCTTATGGTTCAGTTTAGGGGTTTTAGTATACCTGGATACCAATCCCTTATCAGATATGTCTTATGAAAACATTTTCTCCCAGTCTGTGGCTCTTCTTCTCAGTCTCTTAACACTGTCTTTCACAGAGTAGAAGTTTTTAATTTCAATGAAACTGTGGTTATGAATTCTTTCTTTCATGCTTGAGCCTTTGGTGTTGTATCTAAAATGTCATCACCATACTTAGTGTCATCTAGATTTTCTCTTATCTTATACTAACGACATTTTATAGTTTCACATTTTGCTTTGGGCATATGATACATTTTGAGTTAATTTTTGTCTAGGATGGAAGGCTTGTGTCCAGATTCAATTTTTGCACGTAGTTACCTAGTTGTTCCAGCATGGATTGTTGAAATGACTGTCTCTTTCCCTTGTATTATCTTTGCTTCTTTGTCAATGATCAGTTGACTATATTAATGGGGCTCTATTGATGAGCTCTCTTATATTCCATTGATGATTGGTCTTTCACCAATGCCATTCTGTCTTGATTACTGTAGCTTATAGTAAGTCATCAAGTTGAGTAGCATCACTCCTCCTACTTTGTTTTTTTTATCAAAATTGCATTGGCTACTCTGTCTTTAGTCTCTTGATATAAACTTTAAAATCAGTTTATCGATACCCATAGAAGAACTTATATAGAATCTATGATTATACTGGGAAGAACTGACATATTGACTTTACTGAGTGTTCTTATTGATGACCATGGAATATTTCTCCATTAATTTTTTTTAAATTTTTTATTGTTATGTTAATCACCATACATTACATCATTAGTTTTTGATGTAGTGTTCCATGGTTCATTGTTTGTGCATAACACCCAGTGCTCCATGCAGAACGTGCCCTCTTTATTACCCATCACCAGGCTAACCCATCCTCCCACACCCCTCCCCTCTAGAAAAAAGTATCTCATTGAGGTTTTCAACCATTTTGAGTCTATTTTTGCGTGTGGTGTAAGGAAATGGTCCAGTTTCATTCTTCTGCATGTGGCTGTCCAATTTTCCCAACACCATTTGTTGAAGAGACTGTCTTTTTTCCATTAGACGTTCTTTCCTGCTTTGTCAAAGATGAGTTGACCATAGAGTTGAGGGTCCATTTCTGGGCTCTCTATTCTGTTCCATTGATCTATGTGTCTGTTTTTGTGCCAGTACCATACTGTGTTGATGATGACAGCTTTGTAATAGAGCTGGAAGTCCGGAATTGTGATGCCGCCAGCTTTGCTTTTCTTTTTCAACATTCCTCTGGCTATTCGGGGTCTTTTCTGGTTCCATACAAATTTTAGGATGATTTGTTCCATTTCTTTGAAAAAAGTGGATGGTATTTTAATGGGGATTGCATCAAATGTGTA
>NW_027820438.1:0-275 GCF_054177405.1 Leptonychotes weddellii | reverse complement strand
CGAGAAGAAGCAAGTTGAGAGTACTCAAGTAACTTGTTCAACTGTCTAGCACATGTGCCAGATGTGGGCTTACCCTACCGTTAAGAGTAACAGACAAATGCAGGGTTCACAGGCTTTGTAGGCACAACTAAAAGACATTTCACGTTGTTCAAACAAACAACAACAACAACAAAACCCAAAGAAACCTTTTTTTTTTTTTATTCTTATGTTAATCCCCATACATTACATCATTAGTTCTAGATGAAGTGTTCCATGATTCATTGTTTGTGCACAAC
>NW_027820437.1:0-275 GCF_054177405.1 Leptonychotes weddellii | reverse complement strand
TCATCTAAAACTAATTATGTAATGTATGGGGATTAACATAAGAATAAAAAAAAATAAAAAAAAATTTTGCTAATATAAAAAAAAAAAAGATTTGACTTTTTACTGATATTAGCTCTTCTGGGGATTTCCGAAGTGAATGTCCTATGAATCAATAGGACACTGATGGCCAGACAAGTTTCATACCTTGACAGAAAGGCATCTTTGGCCTTTGGAATTAGCAAACATAATCAGAAGTTCTGGATATCATTCCAGAATTTGTTAGTTGGTTTTGTTAT
>NW_027820436.1:0-275 GCF_054177405.1 Leptonychotes weddellii | reverse complement strand
CTGGGTGGCTCAGTCGTTAAGCGTCTGCCTTCGGCTCAGGTCATGATCCCGGGGTCCTGGGATCGAGCCCCGCATCGGGCTCCCTACTCTGCGGGAGGCCTGCTTCTCACTCTCCCACTCCCCCTGCTTGTGTTCCCTCTCTCGCTGTCTCTCTCTCTCTCTCTGTCAAATAAAATCTTTAAAAAAAAAAAAAAAAAAAGATTGCCCAAGCCACATTGCAAACCTGTAATAGCAGCTTTATATTTGAGAATTTGAATTTATGAAATGTTTGGGAA
>NW_027820435.1:0-275 GCF_054177405.1 Leptonychotes weddellii | reverse complement strand
GATCCCAGGATGGACGGACAGGACCCAGGGAGCCCCTGCAAGCCCAGCATGAACCTCGGTGCTATGGCCGGCCAGTTGTACTCACATTCTTCTCTCCTGAGCTCCCAGAACACCTGCTGCATCCTGGCTGCGCTTGGGCAGGTTGTTGGAATACAAAGCCACAAGGTGGACACCTAAAGAGGTCCCAAATGCAGTAACAAAGGAAGGGGGATTTGTGAACAGGGAGGTGCTCTGAAGGACTGGAACAGGATGAAGAGACAGATGCGGGCCAAGAG
>NW_027820434.1:0-275 GCF_054177405.1 Leptonychotes weddellii | reverse complement strand
TGTGGCCCGGGCGTGGGCGGGGCCAGCGGGTGTGTCGGGGTGCGGCCGGGCGTGGGCGGGGCCAGAGGGTGTGTCAGGTGCGGCCGGGGCCAGTGGGAGCAGGCAGGCTAGGCGGCAGGTCCATGCGGACCACCTGTGAGAAGAGCGGGGCTAACACCCCCGTGTGTGTACCGAATGGCACCATTTCATAGGGAAACAAAGGGCGCCAATAGCCCTGGCTGCCTCTGGGAGAGGACTTTTCCACTGTACCTTTTGCGTTTTAAGCCGCGTGAATA
>NW_027820433.1:0-275 GCF_054177405.1 Leptonychotes weddellii | reverse complement strand
ACATTTCATGTTCTAGGGAAAAACCACCACAGCAGCTCAGTCAATTCCTTTTCTCTCAAGACTCCTCTGATGATTGTGATTATTAGTTTAATTCCAATCAAGCCCCAAACAAGGTACCAGCTTCCTAGGGCACTTAATTGCATTCGTAAGAGTTTATGTGCAAGGGGAATTTTCAGCCTAATGCCAAGTAATTGACAACCAAATTTTTTCCTGGTTTCAATCCAAATATTTATTCTTAACATGGGCAAAAGTTTAGGATTTGTAGTATTTACATA
>NW_027820432.1:0-275 GCF_054177405.1 Leptonychotes weddellii | reverse complement strand
ATGAAATTTTAAATAGACTACCTGCCTGACCCAAGGATTGGAGACCATAAAAAGTTGGATGATCCAATTATGAGGGTACAGCTGGACTCAGTGCTAGGGCCTGGAAGAGTGGACTGACCTGCTCTGGGACTGCAGAGGGGAGGAGAAACCCCCAACATCCAGGTCCAAATGAGTGTCATGCTCAACAGGTATTCTCTGGGCCCATAATCTGCACAAAGAGAGGTGAGTGTCCACCCTGGCTCCAGGCTGTGTGTGGACCTAGATGGAAACCAGTT
>NW_027820431.1:0-275 GCF_054177405.1 Leptonychotes weddellii | reverse complement strand
TCTCCTCTCATCCTCTCGTGGATCCTTCAGCAGAAAGAGGAGAGGAATCCAGAATTATGACTAAAGTTACTGTGTATAATGGTCTTCCTAAACCATCACTTTTGACCCCTGTGGTTGTTGTGTCTCTACTTAGGTGTGCTAAATCCAATAAATTGCAGGGGAAATCCCTGTTTGTCAGTGTACCTAATTTCCATGTGCTGGAAACTTTGTTAGGCTTTGTGGAAAAATTATAAATATGTGAAAAACAATTTATCCATTTAGTTATATATGACGTA
>NW_027820430.1:0-275 GCF_054177405.1 Leptonychotes weddellii | reverse complement strand
TATTCCCTGCTACGGAACCTGACTGAGCCTAAGTTCATCCAACCTCAGTGACAACGGAAGAAATGAAAATTGGCTCTCAAATCGCAGAACGCTTTAGCACTATTTTACACTGGTGGTGGTGGTGCCATGAAACGTATTCTCAACACCGCAGGTTGAAAAATGAGCATAAGCTTGGGGCGCCTGGGTGGCTCAGTCGGTTGGGCGACTGCCTTCGGCTCAGGTCATGATCCTGGAGTCCCGGGATCGAGTCCCGCGTCGGGCTCCCTGCTCGGCGG
>NW_027820429.1:0-275 GCF_054177405.1 Leptonychotes weddellii | reverse complement strand
GGATCATGACCTGAGCCGAAGGCAGATGCTTAACCATCTGAGCCACCCAGGCACCCTATCTTCCTTTTTTAAAGATTAACATGACCAGGCACGCCTGGGTGGCTCAGTCGTTACGCATCTGCCTTCGGCTCAGGTCATGATCTCAGGGTCCTGGGATCGAGCCCCACATTGGGCTCCCTGCTCAGCGGGGAGCCTGCCTCTCCCTCTCCCACTGCTTGTGTTCCCTCTCTTGCTGTCTCTCTCTGTCAAATAAATAAAATCTTAAAAAAAAAAAA
>NW_027820428.1:0-2598 GCF_054177405.1 Leptonychotes weddellii | reverse complement strand
TGGTGGGAATGCAAGTTGGTACAGCCACTTTGGAAAACAGTGTGGAGGTGCCACAAAAATTTAAAAATAGAGGTACCCTATGACCAAGCAATTGCACTCCTATTTACCCCAAAGACACAGATGTAGTGAAAAGAAGGGCCATATGCACTCCAATGTTCATAACAGCAATGTCCGTAACAACCAAACTGAGGAAAGAGCCGAGATGCCCTTCAAGAGATGAATAGATAAAGAAGATGGAATATTACTCAGCCACCAGAAAGGATGAATACCCAACTTTTACATCAACATGGATGGGACTGGAGGAGATTATGCTAAGTGAAATAAGTCAAGCTGAGAAAGTCAATTATCATATGGTTTCACTTATTTGTGGAACATAAGGTATAGCATGGAGGACATTAGGGGAAGGAAGGGAAAAATGAAGGGGGGGGATTCGGAGGGAGAGATGAACCATGAGAGACTATGGACTCTGAGAAACAATCAGGATTTTAGAGAGGAGGGGGGAGGGGGAATTGGTTAGCCCAGTGATAGGTATTAAGGAGGGCACATACCGCATGGAGCACTGGGTGTTATACGAAAACAATGGATCCTGGATCACCACATCAAAAACTAATGATGTATTGTAGGGTGACTAACATAACATAATAAAATTTAAAAAAAGAAGAAGAATTAATACCTATTGTTATGAAACTTTTCAAAAAAATAGAAATGGAAGGAAAACTTCCGAAGTCATTTTATGAGGCCAGCATTACCTTGATCCCAAAATCAAAGACCCCATCAAAAAGGAGAATTACAGACCAATATCCCTGATGAACATGGATGCAAAAATTCTCACCAAAATACTAACCAATAGGATCCAACAGTACATTAAAAAGATTATTCACCACAACCAATTGGGATTTATCCTTGGGCTGCAAGGTTGGTTCAACATCCACAAATCAATCAATGCCATACAATCCATTAATAAAAGAAAGAACAAGAAACATATGATCCTCTAAATAGATGCAGAAAAAGCATTTGACAAAGTACAGCATCCTTTCTTGATTAAAACTCTTCACTGTGTAGGGATAGACGGTACATACTTCCATATCATAAAACCATCTATGAAAAACCCACAGCGATTATCATACTCAATGGGGAAAAACTGAGAGCTTTTCCCCTAAGGTCAGGAACACATCAGGGATGTCCACTCTCACCCCTGCTATTCCACATAGTATTAGAAGTCCTAGCCACAGCAATCAGACAACAAAAAGAAATAAAAAGCATCCAAATCGGCAAAGAAGTCAAACTCTCACTCTTTGCAGATGACATGATACTTTATGTGGAAAACCCCAAAGACTCCACCCCAAAACTGCTAGAACTCATACAGGAATTCAGTAAAGTGGCAGGATATAAAATCAACGCACAGAAATCAGTGGCATTCCTATACACCAACAACAAGACAGAAGAAAGAGAAATTAAGGATTCGATCCCATTTACAATTTCACCCAAAACTATAAGATACTTAGGAATAAATCTAACCAAAGAGGCAAAGAATCTGTACTCAGAAAAGTATAAAATATTCATGAAAGAAATTGAGGAAGACACAAAGAAATGGAAAAACGTTTCATGCTCTTGGATTGGAAGAAAAAATATTGTGAAGATGTCAATGTTACGTAGAGCAATCTACACATTCAATGCAATCCCTATCAAAATACCATCAACTTTTTTCAAAGAAATGGAAAAAATAATCCTAAAATTTGCATGGAACCAAAAAAGACCATGAATAGCCAGAGGAATGTTGAAAAAGGAAAGCAGGGCTGGTGTCATCACATTTCCGGACTTCAAGCTCTATTACGAAGCTGTAATCATCAAGATAGTATGGTATTGGCACAAAATAGATACATAGATCAGTGGAACAGAATAGAGAGCCCAGAAATGGACCCTCAACTCTATGGTCAACTAATCTTCGACAAAGCAGGAAAGAATGTCCAATGGAAAAAAGACAGTCTCTTCAACAAATGGTGTTGGGAATATTGGACAGCCACATGCAGAAGAATGAAACTGGACCATTTCCTTACCCCACACATAAAAATAGACTCAAAATGGATGAAAGACCTAAATGTGAGACAGGAGTCCATCAAAATCCTAGAGGAGAACACAGGCAGCAACCTCTTCAACCTCAACCGTAGCAACTTCTTCCTAGAAACATCACCAGAGGCAAGGGAAGCAAGGGCCAAAATGAACTATTGGGACTTCATCAGGATAAACCTTTTGCACAGCAAAGGAAACAGTCAACAAAACCAAAAGACAACTGACAGAATGGGAGAAGATATTTGCAAATGACATATCAGATAAAGGGCTAGTATCCAAAATCTATAAAGAACTTCTCAAACTCAACACCCAAAGAACAAATAATCCAATCAAGAAATGGGCAGAAGACATGAACAGACATTTTTCCAAAGAAGACATCCAAATGGCCAATAGACACACGAAAAAGTGCTCAACATCGCTCGGCATCAGGGACATCCAAATCAAAACCTCAATGAGATACCACCTCACACCAGTCAGAATGGCTAAAATTAACACGTCAGGAAACGACAGATGTTGGTTAGGATGCGG
>NW_027820427.1:0-13531 GCF_054177405.1 Leptonychotes weddellii | reverse complement strand
ACAGAGACAAAGAGAGAGACAGAGAGACAGAGACAGAGAAAGAGAGACAAAGAAAGAGAGAGACAGAGACAGAGAGATAGACTGAGAAAGAGACAGAGAGACAGAGAGAGATAGGGACAGAGAAAGAGAGAGATAGAGACAGAGAGAGATAGAGAGATAGAGAGAGACAAAGAGATAGAGACAGAGAAAGAGAGAGACAGAGATGGAAAAAGAGACAGAAACAGAGAAAGAGACAGAGACAGAGAGACAGAGAGAGACAGAGAAGAGAGAGAGTGCGGGGAGAGACACACAGAGAATGTGGAGAGAAATACAGAGAGTGAGGGGGGCAGTGGGTAGCAGGGCAGTGGGGGCCAGGGAGGGAGCTGGAGGACAGGGGGTCAGTACTTGTTTTCAGTCTTTGGAAGCACACCAGGAAAACCCGGCAGGAATTTACAACTGCAACAACAAGCCATTTGAGCTTTTTTTTTTTTTAACAGCTGCTGTAAAAAAAACCCTCACCAACCCTTCAGGGAAATTTGAGGTAAGTTATCCAAAAAACTAAGATTGCAGAGCAGTTAATAATTCATTTGTCCACACATTTCTTCGTTTCTTCACTCACTCACCCACTGTGGTTATTCATCCAGTCCTTATTTACTACTTCGGTGCCAAAGAGCATGGTGGGCACAGGATCAAATGGTGAACAGGACCCAGTGGGCTGGCGGAAACCGTGAGAGGGGCGATAATAATCAGCAAGCTGTAAGGCGGGAGGGCACAAGGTGTTTGGAGGGCCTAATGGAGACAATGGAATGAGTCCAGGCAGGGTGTCAGGGCAGACCTCAGAGAGCGTGCCTGTGGTGGGGGGGCGTGGTGGTCGTGGAAGGCTCTGTGCAGAGGAGTTACCCAGAGAAGAGAAGGAGCACAGCCCCTATGAGGAACTGGAATGCCCCTCATCTGTGTTTTCTGCCACCCCCACCAGCTCTGGGAGGGGAGCCAGGCAGAGACACTGAGACAAACTTACCCAGGTCTCAAAGAGTGGATGACAGCAGATTGAGGCCTGGGACTATGGTCCAGGTCTCTAGACAACTTGGGGGCCAGGGATTATTTTAGGGGATGACTTCCTGTGCCTGGGCTTGAACTGTTTTCCTTAAAGATACATACCAGGGTCTCCTAGAAGAGGCTGGGGGTTCTGGTCCCCTCACAGTGTGCTTGTTGGAGGAAGATGCTAAAAGAGGCTGATGGGTCCCTTGGGAAGACCACCCCCAGAAACCAGGCGGCCTGACAGGACCTAGATGTGACGTGTGCCTTTCTCAGATGGTACCCCTCTGTCTGAACTCCAAGCAGTTGGAAGCTTGCAGGGCCTGATGCAACTGATGCAGCTCTTGTGAATTATTGCCCAAATGCTTAGAAAGTCCTTGTGAGCAATGTTGGAGACAATTACAAGGGAAGCTTAAAATCAAGTTGACAATAAAGGAGATTCAGAGACCTTGGGCTGACTGGTTATAGTGAGATTGCGAGAGTCTCAAGCAAGGGTCATGGATTTTTTTCACTCAACAAACTTTTTGTTCAGTGCCTACTATGTGCCTGGACTGTCTTAGAAGCTGGAGGTACTGACATGAACCTGACATCATCCCTGCCTTCATGGAGCAACATGGAGAGCCTTATCTTCCCATTGAATAGGTGGGGATAAGGTCTATGAAGGGTGAGGATTTATACACAGTCAGACAGTGGGAAAATGGGAGAGGTGGGACTAGAACTCATGCTTCCCACTATCATGCAAGAGCATGTCTCATGGCTCCAAGTTTAGAAAAGAGAGAATGTCTTTCATCAAGAATATGAAGAGCATGGGGCACCTGGGTGGCTCAGTCAGTTAAGCATCTGCCTTCGGCTCAGGTCATGATCCCAGGGTCCTGGTATTGAGCCCCCAGTTGAGCTCCCTGCTCAGTGGAGAGCCTGCTTCTCTCTCTCCCTCTACCCTTCGTCACCGTCCCCCCACCCCCGCCGTGTTCTCTCTCACTCTCTATCTCAAATAAATAAATAAAATCTTTAAAAAAATCTTAAAAAAAAAAAAAGAATATGAAGAGCAAGTGGAGAGGGTCAGAAAAATGATGGACTGCCAGCCAGGCAGGGAGAGGGCACAAAGGTGCTTGAGGATGATTATCCACATTTCTGTTACTACACCTTTTATTTTAGATTTACAGAAAAATTGCTAATCTAATACAGTGTTCCCATATATTCCACATCTAGTTTCCTTTATTGTTAACATCTTACATAGCATGACACTTTTGTCTCCATTAATGAACCAATATTGATACATTACTATTAACTAAGTGCCTATTTTGTTCAGACTCCTTCACTTTTTACCCAATGTCGTTTTTCTGTTCTGAGGACCCCACCCAGGATGCCTCATTACATTTAGCCATTATGTCTCCTGAGGCTCCTCTTGGCTGTGACAGTTTCTCAGACTCTGTTTTTGATAACCCTGACAGTTTTGAGGAATACAAAATATATTTTGTATTATATATTTACATATGTAAATATGTATTTACTTTATATTATATATACTTTGCTCCATGTGCTTTTTAAAAGAATATATTTTTATTTCCATACACCAGGCACATGCCAGATGATAAGGAGAGAGCAATAAATAATGTACGAGGGATTCTGGCTCTGCTGGAGTTTAAGGGGGAATAATAGCAGCATTGTGGGGGATAGACAGGATGCTGTGGAAGCACACGGCCATATTCTGGTGCGCACCACAGGGCAATCACAGGCAGGGCTTGGGTACTGGCTGAAGTCACAGGTTCTTCTCTGGGTTTATTAAATGTCTGGCATTTTCTCCCACCTCCAAAGTCACCCCAGGACTTATTTTCTTGCCTGAATAACTGCAAACCTGGCGATATGAGACAATATTTGTGTTCAATGGATATCTTGCCCTGTGTCATTTTGTACTTTATTATTTAGCCATGTGGCACATCTCTTGCCTACTCAAGGCTGCCTCCTATGTGGACAGAGGATAATCAGAAATGGATTCCCCAAACCTGCTTGAACTACCTTACTTGGCCAGCGTGCCGTTCCTCCTCTTCATGTCCCCCAAGCACTGGGACTTGGTGTCACAGCTCTGTGTGCTGGTCTGTCTCCTCTGCCCTATGGGTAGCTGTTCTAAGGCAGGGGCTGTGTTTACACATCTCTGTAGGCCCACTGCCTGGAATGTGGCGGGTGCTCAAAGGGTATTTGTTGAAACAATTGAATAACCCGATAAAGAAAGGGCAGGAAGAAAGGTGAGAAAAACTGATTTTTTCTTGATCAATTGATTGCTTTTAAAGGAGCCCAGAAAGACTAAGTTAGAGACTGGTGCCAGAAGAGATGAACTGGGGTTGATGAACACTAAGAGTCCTAACCACGGACTCAGACCAAATAGCATGTTCCTCTTAGAGCTGTTGCTTGGGAACCACAGAGTCAGAACCCAGGGGGGCATTCTGATATTCTTTTAAGTAGGACCCCTCACCTTATAGCACTGAAACACTTTGTTCAGTGTTTGTGCTGGGAACTGTCTTCAAGCCTCTTCAGTTGGATGATGTTGTGCAAGCCTGGTTGGCTTCCTGGGGAAGTTATCAGTGAGCCAACTGGAGCCAGCACTGAGTCAAACAGTTTCTGGGAATCTATGCCTGGATATCCACTGTTCATGGAGGAAGGACTCATGATGGTGGGGATGTACCGATTGAATGAACAATCGAATCTTGGACTTCCCCCTTTATAAAAATACTCAGGGAAAACTTCTCTTCCGGTCTCTGAGAAAATCTGGGCCAGATTTAAGGGCATCAAAGATTTGGCATATTTTCTTCTGGATCTGGAATATGTCCATAAGTTCAAGGAATCTTCCTGTTTGATGGGGATGAAGTGGCCTTTGGTCACAAGAGTGACCCAGACTTCACTCTAGATGGGCCAGTCTCTTTGGCAGAGAAAGGACTTTGGTAGCAGGGACAACAGGGACCCAGACTTTGGGGACTGTCATCCCAAGGTGCCAGGATTGAAGAGCATGGATATAACCCCTGCCCTTAGGAAAAAGGATGCAACAATTTGGTGGTTAATTGGTTTCCGAGATGAAACTTGGAAGCCCCTGAGTATCCTTGGGATCCAGCTGGCTGCAAGCTCTGTATTGGGGGTGCTGTTACACTGTCAAGCCCCTGGAAGGCGGTGGTTATTTGATGTGCTACTAAGCTATTTTTATGTTTGGGAAAAGCAACACAGCAATTACCAAAGGAGTGACTAAAGATAGATGTTGCAGGCTGGAGAAGGAAGTGGTTTCCACTCTGATTGTAGCAGGAGACCAGGCAGCTCAACTGCTGGCATGGAAAACACGGCATAATTGAGCTGGAGAAGGGTGCTCCTACCTTCCCACATCACTAGCGAAGGAAGTGAGACCTTGGGGGGTGGGGTATGTGACTTTCCTACTGTCATTGCTAAGTGGTGGCTGAGTTGGTTGTCTTAGTTCTCTTGATTCCCAGACTTGCTTGCTTTCCATGTCACCAAGTTGTCTCTTTTCTACACTGTGGATGGCTTTAGAAGGGATACCTATCAGAGTAGACAGGCAATCGAATGTAGTATTGACACGTCCAACTTGGGTTAGTGATAACTTGTTTTCTTCAAAACCATGATGTTTGTCTCGGTTGTCCATTCTGTTGAGAGCACAGTTAGACAGATGTAGTTTGAATTCAATTCTTCTCTTGTTTGTGTCATCCAGACCAGTGCTTCTTAAAATTTAGTGTGCAGAAGAATCATTGGGGGATGTTGTTAAAACACAGATTCTGATTCAGTAGTTTTAGGGTGTGTCCCAAGAATCTTGTTTCTGAAAGACCTCTGGCAAGATGCTGTTGGTCCAAGGAACAAAGTCAGGGAGCAAAGATCTGGGGCACCACACTCATCAGTGGACTGTTTTCTCCTCTGTAAAATGGGATAATAAAAGTAGTTACCTCATAGGATTGTTTTGATGGTTCTATGAGGTAATGTCTATAAGGGCCTTGCATCGTCTCTGGTACATAGAGGGCAATTAATATTGTTTTAGCCCATTCAGGTTGCTGTACAAAAAATCATAAGCTGGATGGCCTATAAACAGCAAATGTTTATTTCTTACAGTTCTGGAGGCTGGGAAAGTCCAATATCATGCCCTGGAGGATTCAATGTCTGTTGAGAACCCACTTCCTCATCAACCGCCATCTTCTTCCTCACATGGTGGAAAGGCAAGGGAGCTCTCAGAGGTCTCTTTGTAAGGGCGCTAATCACCTCCCAAAGACCTCACCTCCAAACACCACCACGTTGTGGGTTAGATTTCAACAGGTGAATTTTGGGAGGGGACACATTCAGTCTGTGGCAAATAGGTTTTAATTTTCTTCCATCTTCCCTTTCCACATTTCTTATTACAAAAACCAGAGTGACTTGATGACTTTTCCACTACAGAAGGCTTGGAGGGTCTGTGCACCGAAAAAGAGAACATAAGGAACAAGGGAGTGTTCAACTCCAGGACTGTAGCTATTGGTAATTCTTCTTGTATTTAAAATACTTTTAGCTTGGTGGTAAAGAGCAAAATAAAACTGGAGACTTTTGACAGAAGTTTGCATATAAAATTAATCTGGTCAGAAGTCTGTTGGAAAAGAAAGATTAAAAATAATACACTGCATATATATTTTTTACATTCAAAATTCACAATCTCGATAGTCTTTTAAGTTTGTGTGAGCCTCAGCTTCTTTGTCTGGGAGTGTAGAAAAGGCAGCCGGATATAATTCCACACCAGTGGTCCAGAGACACCATTCTGTTCTCGGGGCTGTTCCCTGGAAAGCCACCCGCCAGGCCTGAATATCAGCTTCCCCACCTGTAACAGAAGACTGAATGAGATTAGGGCAGCCATCCCCTTCCCATCATCATAGATGGCCTTTCTTGCTTGATTGTGGCCCTAGCCAGCACTCTGGGCAATTGAAGCAACAAATGGGATTTTGAATTATCACCTCCAAGAACCGACATTCCAGGATTCTAAGAATTGCTACTGGTGGGAGATTTCAGACATTAGAGTTGAAGATGGCCCTTGAAGGATGACCAAGATTTTGGCAACTCGAATGAGGAATGGGGTTGGTAGGAAGATATCCAGACCGATAGGATAGTGTGAGCAGAGGCAAGAGGACAGGGAAAGGCATGAGACATTTGAGGAACAGTTCTAGCCAACTTGTGTGTGGGGCATACATCAAGGGAGTGTGGGATTCATTCATTCATTCATTCATTCAACAAATATTTATTGAACACCTACTGTATGCCAGTCACTTTGCTAGGCACTGGGATTACAGGGGAGGATGAGATAGGCATGGTTGTTCCTCTTGGTAAGTTATTATTTTTGTGGGGGAAGTTAGACAATAAACAGGTGCATAAGCAAAACATTAAATGGTAGGTTATAAAAAATGCTGTGAAGGATATAACATTTCAGATAGAAAATGATGTTGAGGACAATTTCAGACAGGGTGCTCAGGGAAGGCCTTCTTGGGAAGTGACCTTTCCATTGACACCTGACAGATGAGAGTGAGCCCGCCATGTTAAGGGCTGGCTGAGGGTCTCAGCAGGTGCAGAGACTCCGAAGCAGGAAAGATCTCAGTGGGTTCTCAGGGCCCCTGGAAGACTAGTGGGCAGGAAGCCAGGGAGAGGATGGTATGAGACAAAGTTAGAGAGATAGGCAGGGGACAGCTCATGTAAGGCTTTGAAGGCCATGGCAAGGATTGTGACTTTAAGTGCAATGAAAAAAATGACATGATCTAATTTGCATAAGACTACCCCTCAGGCTGCTGCAGAGAGAATGAAGGGGAGCAAGAGGGGAAGCAGAGAGGCCAGTTAAGAAACCACTTCAGAGGCCAAGTTGAGACACAATGGTGGGTTGCACAAGGGTGGGGTCCATGGAGACTGAGAAGGGAGACACGTTTGAGCCATATTTTGGATGCAGGATGAACAGGACTTCTGATGGGTGGCCTGGATGTGGGTGAGTGGATTAGGAGGAGAGAGAAGGAGAGAGAGAGGGAAAGAGAAAGGGAGAAAGAGAAAGAGAGCTTTATCCCAAATTTCTGACTTGAGTAACTTGAAGAGTGTGGCACCAGTTACTGAGGTAGGGAAGGCTGGAGAAAGAATAGTGTTTGGTGTGTGTGTGTGCGTGTGTGTGTGTGTGTGTGTGTGTGAGAGAGAGAGAGAAAGAGAGAGCTAGAGAGAAAGAGAATCAAGATTTCTGCTTTCACTGTGTCATACCTGAGATGTTAATAAGATATCCAAGTGAAGATGTCAAGAAGGCAGTCTGGCATGCAAATCCAGAGCTCCGAGGAGAGGTCAGGCTGGCGATAAGATCTGAGCATGGCAGAGATGGAACACTGAAGAAAGCTGCTAAGAGGTCAGACAGGAGGAGACCAGAGTGTTGTCCCCTGGATTTGGTGACATGGAGGCCAGTGGAGTCATGGACCAGTCACGATGGGTTGTATTGGTAGAAGACAAAAAGTTGAAGAGAGGATGGAGGGGGGGCATTGGAGAACGCTTATAGAAACCACACTTTTCAAAAGCTTTGTCAGGAAGGTGAGCAGAGAATTGGGCACTAGCTAGAGGAGGAGGTGGGATGAAGAGAAAGCCTTCAAACAATCAGAGCTTCAGGGCCATGTTTGTGTGTTGGCAATGATCTGAGAAAAACCAAAACTACGAGTGAGAGCAAGAACAAGCCACAAACAGGATGGTGCTTCCACCGAGAGGAGAATGACTGGAGAAGAAAATCCTTCAAGAAGATCAGAGAGGGTGTGAGCTGGAACATGTGTGGAAGGACCAGCCTGATAAGAAGAGAGAACATTCCTTCCTGACATTAGGAAGAAAGTCAGAGAGGATGAATCAAGAAGCAGGTAAGTTGCTGGATTCTGGTGGTGGAAAGGTGAGGGAATCCTGGTTTAGTGATTGCTCATTTTTCAGTGAATTGTAAGATGAGGTCATTAGCTGTGCATGAGGTGGGGAAGGGTGTATAAAGTTTTGAGGGCATAAAGTATTATCTTGGGCAATAAAAAAGCAACATTTCCAGGGAAACATACATCTCTGATTCTCCACTTTGTGGTTTGGGTTCACTGAATTTAAAGCAAAATCCCTTAGCCAGGCTGTGTGATTTTCCCTGGCAGCATTTAGCTCCTGTGGTTTTAGGCACAAAGAACATGCTCAGCAGGTGTTGGAGTTTTGCAAGGTGATTGTACCAGAAGAGAGAGAGACAAGGGTGGCTGGGTTGTTTGCAAGAGAGTGGTTATTAAGGACAATGGAATTCAATTTATGTAAGGAAGGAAGCAAGGATGGGAGTTGCTGACTGGTGGACATGGGATGGGATCAATGGGTTGGTGGGCAGGATAAGGGACAAGAAAAGTGGGATGGGGTACTGAGCAAGTGGGCTGGAAGCACAGAAAGTAGAGGTCAAAGAGCAGGATTTCAATGTAGAGATTTCTGGTAATGACCTGGTCTACAGTGTGGCTGTCGAGTGGGCGGCTACAAGAGAGCAGGGGTGGGGTGGGGGGAGGGAAGATTGTTGGGGTGAAGAACATCAAAGAACCTAGAGGCCAGGCTGCTGGGAGAGTTGCACGTGTAGATGTTGAAGTTTTGGAATTACTGTAAGAAGAGGACAGTGAATAGGATTGTAACCATGAGCTCAAGTCTGTGGTGAAGGAAGCATGATGACCAGAGGAGGGTAGCATGACCTCAGCGGGGAGGAGGGCACGAATATGAAATGGAAGGGGCCATGGCCAGCCAATATGATGAAAAAGTCTCTTCTCCAGGGGAAGCAGCCCCACCCAGGATTCACAGCTTGGGGAGTGTAGACTGGATTTTACTTACCCCTCAGGTGGGCAACCTTGGCCAGAACACACCTACCTGTAAACCCATACAGCCCTGCCTGGTAGCCCTGTTTGACTAGCATGAAAGCAATCAGCTTTTTGCAGAAGAAAATGGGGAGCCAAGGTCAACCCCTCATTTTACAAACAGGGAAACTGAGGGCTCAGAGGAAGGAAATAGCTCAAACACATAGGAGTTTGGTGGCAGCATTGGAGTGAAACTCCGTTCTCCTGACTCTCAGCCCTCTGTGCCACACCCTCCAATGGAAGTGATGTTCTAGCAAACAGTCCAAATTGCAAATTCAAAAACATGTTGTCCCTCAAAGTTGCTTCTGTGGGAGGTGACAGACTTCTTTCTAGTGATGTTGCCATTGTTCCAACCATTTCTGGAAACTCCGTCAGAGAAATGATCTTCAGAGCCAAGCTTCTAAGTCACAGAGACAGCCCACTGCACTGTAGAGCCTTATTTAATACAAAAGGCGTGGGACCTTTTCCTTTTCTGGTGCTGGTCTGAGACCCCAAGATGCAGCCTGGAAACATGGACTCTCTTCACTTTATTTCAATACATATTTATTGTGCACTCAGTATGTTCCAGGTCCACGAGATCCCCATCTAAGTGTGTGTGTGTGTGTGTCTGTGTGTGTGTGTGTGTGTGTGTGGTCAGATATTGCTGTGAGGTATGTTCAGTCTAAAGTTTTGTTTTGCAAGGCTGGCATGCATGAGGCTTGCATCCTTCTGGCATCTAAGATGTAAACAACAGAACCTCGCCCAGCTATTTATGTAGAAAATGAATTTAATAAAGAAGACGTGTTAGGTAGTTTGCAGAATCTCTGGAGAATTAGGCGTCAGGAAGAAGCCTTCCTTGAATTATCTGGCTCTCATGGGGCGCACACATGGCTTGCACCATGACGTTGTGCCTGGGACGGGCATTTCTACCACCACTGTCGCCCAGACCTAGAGGATTTTCTACCATTCCCCCACCTCAGCCAGAAGACAGATTCCACATGGCTCCTGGGTCCTCGGGTTGTTCTCCAAAACCAATAATTGCACATGCAGGATTGGTGGAGCCCAGGCCACCTGCTGACAGAGCTGCAAAGGAGGCCAGGGAAATGGGGATTAACCTCCAAACTGGGAGGCGGTGCTCAGATTATGGGAAGACTGCCAAACATGGGGAGTCTGTGCAAAAGAACGGTGAGTGTTGCAGACATGACGAAGGTTGCGTACTAGGCTGTAGGCTTCCTTGGGTCATTATACTTAGAATTTAGGAAAGCTGCCCCTTGGTGCACAGTGGTGACCAGGCCATTATCCTTCCTGGTCCGATGGTTCATCTTCACAGAGAGTGATCACCAGCTCAGAGATCACAATATTGACTTTTTGTGCCAAAAATTTAGAGTTCCCTTTGAAATGAATGTAGTTTAAAGAGAAACAGGAAGTTGTACCTCCAATTCTGCAAATCAGTGGTTGTCAAGATCAAATCCTCCCACCAGCAACCCTGTGTTCATGGAGAAAGCCACGACAGTCCACCTGGAAATGCTAACCCTCAATGATCCAGAATTCCTTCTCTCTAGTTTCTGTACTAAACAGAAGGATGACCCAGTGGCCCCCGGTGCATGCTGAGAAAGATCCATCTGACCAGCATCTGTGGAGGCCTTAGCAGGTGTCAGGTACTGGGCTTGAGCCTGGGCCAAGGGGGCCAGGACTTACTCAGAGATGAATAAGATAAGGACTCTGGTAATAGGAAACACAGTCTAGTGTTGGAGACAGACAGTCTTAGCTTAACTGTGAGTCCATAGGGTACAGGGAGTAGGAGAAAAGGTCTGTGGGGTCTTTCAATACAGGGACCATGGTTTGGGCCTTATAAACTCATTTTCCCTTCTGCAAAGTGGAGATACTGACTTAGCTCATGTGGTTGCTTGAAGGAGTAAATAGTATAAAGTGTATGGAGCAGCCAGTGGCTAGCCTGGCACATAGTAGGCACTCAGCAAGCATAGTTCTTCCCAGTGCCCCCACAGCCCACTTTTCCTCCTTTCAGTAGGAAGTGTGATGGGATCATAGAGAAGATGGTGGTAGTTCTTGATGGGTTCGGGGCGTTCTTCAGGTGGAGGGTGAGGAAGATGCTTTGGGCACTAGAAGCGGCACGATCAGAGCCATGGAATGCTGTGTTTGGGGAATGGTGGACTGAACATCTGGTTGGAGGTGTGTGAAGGGGAGAGCAGCCTGGCTGGAGGGGAAGTCAGGGGCTCTGTGAGTCACGCTGGGGGTCTGGATATTCTCCTGGAAACCTGAGTGGTCAGTGAAGGGCTTTAAAGCAGAGGACCATTCCCAGAAGGCCAGAGCAGCTGCTCTTCGGCTGGCGAAAATCATTCTCTTTTATTTAGCCTTGCTGGCGAAAATCATTCTCTTTTATTTAGCCTTGCTGGCGAAAATCATTCTCTTTTATTTAGCCTTGCCCTGGACTTGGGGAGTTCTCCACATCTCTGCTTTGAGATAAGGACGGAGGAAGGGGAGTGTTTCTTGGCCCCCATTAAGCCTGGGGATACGTAGGGTTGGATGTCTTGGAGAGCGTCTTATCGCCATTACCATTTCAAGAAGAACTAATAATACTGCTATTTGTTACACATCTACCATTGTCAACGCAATGGTAGATATTTTACAGCATGAATCCCAAATCCTTTAAAGAGCTCTGTAAAGGCAGATACTATCATTTCTGTTTTGCAGAAGGGGAAACTGCAACTCAGAAACGGTAGGCGATTTGCTCAAGGTCACATAGCCAGTACATGGCCCTGCCAGGGTTCAAAGCCGTGTTGGCCCAGCTGGAAGGCCTGCGGTGGTTTCACCACGACATGCTCTGTGTCTGTATCCGTATCTCAGAATTTACCTAGGATCTCAAATTCTCTTGCATTCTGTTCCCCAAATCTCTGCGAATTCTGGTGCATTTCCCTTTCCAGATGGGGAAGCTGCAATGTGGTTAACTGTTGCCATCAAGGGTGTCCTAGAGTGAGGGTGTCCTACCCTCCACCTCAGTCATGGGCAGGCCCAGAATTGGTTCCATGAGAAGGAAGTTTGGAGAGCAACCTACAGGGTGTGATAGATTCCATAGACTTTGGTCTCTCCCTGCCGATCCTGTCAATCTCTCGGCAATGCCAGAAATCCCTTTGTTTTTCAGTGGTTTGTGGTGTGGTGGAGCCGAGACATCTCACGGAGACCTGAGCTCAAATATCAGCTCTGTCCTCACTAGCTGCAGAGGGCCTTGGGCGAGTTATGAATGCCCGGAGCCTCAGGTGTCTAGGTGTCGGCCCGAGGGGATGGTTACTGTACCAGCTTGCAGGCTGTTGTGAGGATAAAACAAGATTCCTGCAAAATTCCGGGCACACAAATGCTTATCAGGTGTCTTCTTTAAGTTTCTCTTGCCTGAGGTGGAAGTATATTACATCACATTTGATTGTCATTTTGAGTAATTATCCCCAGTCTTGTCTTTTGAGAAGACAGAATGCAATTAGATTGTAGGGCTAGTTGGCCATGGCAGGGGAGAGGGGTGGAGGAAGGGAAGAAAGAACAAAGAAGGGGTATCAGAGGCAAAGTTCAGCACCTTGGTAACTTATTCAGGATCCAAGCCAGATCTGCCCACGAAGGCAGTACCAGATGGGCCTGGGTGGGAACCTCTTTGCTGCGGATCATGTCCGTAAAAGGTTGGATGAAATCTTCATCAATCCATAAATATGTTTTGGGCTCTAAACACAGCTTTTCCTTAAAGGGCAAAATGCTCGTAAGTAGGGAGGTGACTTTATTTGGGTTTCCCTGGGGTGGGCAGCAGTTCGCAGAAGGCTCCTGGCAGGAAGCAGCCCTGGTGGCTCATGGCCAAGCCGGTGGAGACCTCTGACCTTCTCTCTGGCCCTCAGGAACTTCTGCTTCCCCGGGAGGAGGAAGGTGGCAGGGAGGAAGGGAAAGCACAGGGAGGAGCATTTGGGGAAAAAAAGGAACTTTCCGGAAAACAATTGGCTGTGGGGGACCAAGGTGAGGGGGAGGACCCCGGCTGATTGTTAGTCTTAAGGGGCTCCTTGGTGCTTTGGGTTGCTGTTGTTTGTTTCCCTTGTTGGTTTGTGACCCTTAGTTCTCGAACACATCTTGAAGTCACTGAGTGATGAATGCTCACTCGTGCCGTCTCTCCATTTTGCTTTAGGTAACAAGGGTCCGGAAAGGGGAATTGAGTTCCCAGAGCCAACTGGCTCTGCACCACCCCTTTCCTGCTCTCCCGTGCTCTTTGGTGATCTAATTCTTCTAGAATGGGGGGGGGGGTTTGGTAAGAACAACAGCAGCAGATAAAGTTAATTGAGCACTTTTTGAGCTAGACATTTCCTGAGCTGGAGTATTTCGTGGGCTCAACCTCATTTAATCCTGGGAGGTGGAGATGCTATTGCGATCAGCTCCATTTTCCAGATGAGAAAGTTGAGGTTCAGAAGAATGAAATGACCTGCCAAATGGGAAGTGATAGCTGGCAAGGGAGGGTTGGGATTTAAGTCTGGGTGGATGGGCTCCAGGGCTGAGAATGCAATGCATTCCAGTACACCACTGCTGGGTGGCAGCTACTGTGTTTTCCTCACTCTCTTGTCTTCTGCAAGGCTTGGTATGCAGAGGTCAAATTGCTCAGTAAATTACTTATATGTAAGTGGTGGTGATTTTTTTTT
>NW_027820426.1:0-275 GCF_054177405.1 Leptonychotes weddellii | reverse complement strand
TCATGGTCCCAGGGTCCTGGGATCGAGCCCCGCATCGGGCTCCCTGCTCCTCGGGAAGCCTGCTTCTCCCTCTCCTACTCTCCCTGCTTGTGTTCCCTCTCTCGCTGTGTCTCTCTCTGTCAAATAAATAAAATCTTTAAAAAAAAAATACTGCTGATTTCTTTCAAATACTTAAGTAAGACTTAACATTTATCTTATAGAAAATTCTTCCAGAGAAAAGAGAAAACGGGAGTAATTCTCAATTTATTTTATGAGGTTATAACATTCTTGATAAC
>NW_027820425.1:0-275 GCF_054177405.1 Leptonychotes weddellii | reverse complement strand
TCATAATTGTACATATGTATTTCTCTTCTAGGTATTTTTCTATTATGTTATTTTAATTAAAACAAAACACCATGTTTTTTTCTTACTTAAGTATTTGTTTAATGTTTTAAAACTTAAGACACTTTAGGGCATCTGTCTGGCTCAGTCCATAGAGCATACAACTCCTGATCTCATGGTCAGGAATTCAAGCCCCAGATTGGGTGTAGAGGTTACTTTAAAAAAAAACTGAAGACACTTTAAATTTCTAAAGACAAAAGATTAATAAAAGTAACTTT
>NW_027820424.1:0-275 GCF_054177405.1 Leptonychotes weddellii | reverse complement strand
AAACAACGCTCCCTGTGCAGATGCAGGGGATTCATGGATTCTAGTCTGAAATCCTTTGGTCTATCCACTCCTTCACTGGAATTTGGGGAAACTGGGGTCTACCTTGGGGAAGAGATTTGTCCAAGTTGACACAGACAGTGATAGAGCTAGGACTCTATCCCAAATGTCTGGACCCTTGGTCAGGTGCTGGTCCTCACTCACTGCCCCAACAACCTCCAGGCTGTCCAGGGTGAGGTGGTGGCGCTGTCCATGAATGAGGGGCAGCTCTCTTTCTG
>NW_027820423.1:0-275 GCF_054177405.1 Leptonychotes weddellii | reverse complement strand
AGGCCTTGCTCTTCTCAAGAACTGCCTCCCGGCGTTCAGACCCTCAGCCTGTTTGGGGTGCCAGGGTGCACAGCCCGAGGTACCTCCTGGCTCAGCCAGGCCATGTCTGCCGTGGACAGCCCCCTTTCTGTCCTCACGTGGACTTGCCACAGCGCACATATGTGTGTGTGCGTGTATGCACGTGGACACAGACAGGCACACGGGTCCATTTGTGCCCCTGGCCTCACTTCGTTCTCGGTGGCCAGGCCTGTGTGTGTACGCGCGCACTCACACCC
>NW_027820422.1:0-275 GCF_054177405.1 Leptonychotes weddellii | reverse complement strand
TATTTTGCCCCCTGTGGTATAAGCTAGAGGTCAATTTTCTTTTTCATGTATTTATGCACAGTTGACCCAACATAATTTATTTTTTATTTTTTTTAAAGATTTTATTTATTTATTTGACAGAGAGAGACACAGTGAGAGAGGGAACACAAGCAGGGGGAGTGGGAGAGGGAGAAGCAGGCTCCCCGCAGAGCAGGGAGCCCGATGTGGGACTCGATCCCAGGACCCTGGGATCATGACCTGAGCCGAAGGCAGTCGCTCAACCGACTGAGCCACCC
>NW_027820421.1:0-275 GCF_054177405.1 Leptonychotes weddellii | reverse complement strand
ATGGTGATTAACATAACATAATAATAATAAAAAAAGAACCACTGCTCCAATCCCTGCGGTGGAAATGAGTGTCCCGTAATTTCCAGAGGCGAATACAGAGGCCCAGAGGGGTTTAGTCATGGGTTCAAAGTCACACAGCTGGGTGTGGGAGCTATGGCTATTAACCTAGGTTTTCTGAGCCCAACGTTCGTTAATACCCTTCGGGCAATCGCTCCGGACATTAGCTGAGTCTGGGGATCATCGAGGAAGATTTTACAAGGACTGATGCTTGGACC
>NW_027820420.1:0-275 GCF_054177405.1 Leptonychotes weddellii | reverse complement strand
AAAACATGTACTGCTAAGTAGTGAGTAAAGATGAAGGAAATGAAATGCACTGGTAACAGTTTGCATATTTAGAGCGCCCAAACTAACCCTCTCCTGAGTACTGAGGTTTTTCTGGCTTTTCAAAAGCAATTTCAAAGTACACAAGGCAGGACGAAAGAACGAATTGAAAATTGAAAAGGAAAATGTCAGTAGGAAAACAGAGAAATTCCTCCAGGAAAATAAGAGTTGCAAAATCCACTAATTATGAATCCAAATCCCCAATGCTCATTTTTGAC
>NW_027820419.1:0-275 GCF_054177405.1 Leptonychotes weddellii | reverse complement strand
GCAATTTCAACACTCCCCACCCCCTGCCATCTTAGCTACTGTTCCAAAAATGGGATCAATATGTAAAAATTCAATTCTACTTTCTGGGGCTCCTCACTTAATCGTGAATATTTTACTCTTTCTTAAAAATTTTAAGTGAAAACAGAACTATTTAGAAAATAGATTAAATAAACATATAACAGGATCTTTTTTTAAAATTTAAAAAAAATTTTTTTTATTCTTATGTTAATCCCCATACATTACATCATTAGTTTTAGATGTAGTGTTCCATGATT
>NW_027820418.1:0-275 GCF_054177405.1 Leptonychotes weddellii | reverse complement strand
AGCCTAGCCGGATATAGTATTCTTGGCTGCATATTTTTCTCATTTAGTGCTCTGAATATATCATGCCAGTCCTTTCTGGCCTGCCAGGTCTCTGTGGATAGGTCTGTTGCCAATCTAATGTTTCTACCATTGTACATGACATATCTCTTCTCCTCAGCTGCTTTCAGGATTTTCTCTTTGTCTCTGAGACTGGTAAGTTTTACTATTACACGTTGGGGTGCTGGCTTATTTTTATTGATTCTGAGAGGGGTTCTTTGTGTCCCCTGGATTTTGAT
>NW_027820417.1:0-275 GCF_054177405.1 Leptonychotes weddellii | reverse complement strand
TGCACCTGGGGGGAGGAGAGAAAAGTGTAGGAACAAAATAGAAGAAAGGACACCGTGGGTTGACCTGTCTTACTCGTGAGCACCAATGAAACACTCCCAGCAAATACTTAGAAGTAAAGGAGGAGTGGGAATCTTTGGAAGGTACTGGAATCTGGCACTAGCGGAGGGGAGTAAAGCATGATTTCGCGTTTTAAAGACCATTGGTGTCCAATCTGGCTGGCACTGGCCAGTCCGTGCCCTGGAAGGCAAATCGGCTTTTCTTTTCCAACAGCACC
>NW_027820416.1:0-2598 GCF_054177405.1 Leptonychotes weddellii | reverse complement strand
GTTGCTGGAGTGGTGGGGGGTGGGAGGGATGGGGTAGCTAGGTGATAGACATTGGGGAGGGTATGTGCTATGGTCAGTGCTGTGAATTGTGTAAGACTGTTGAATCATAGACCTGTACCTCTGAAACAAATAATACATTATATGTTAAAAAAATAAAAAAGAAGAAGAAGAAGAAGATAGCAGGAGGGGAAGAATGAATGGGGGGAAATCAGAGGGGGAGATGAACCATGAGAGACTATGGACTCTGAGAAACAAACTGAGGGTTCTAGAGGGGAGGGGAGTGTGAGGATGAGTTAGCTTGGTGATGGGTATTAAAGAGGGCACGTTCTGCTTGGAGCACTGGGTGTTATATGCAAACAATGAATCATGGAACACTACAACAAAACTAATGATGTTATGTATGGTGATTAACATAACATAATAAAATAAATAAAATTAAAAAAATAAAAATTAAAAGCCAGAAAAAAAATAAATAAAGATGACATGATCTTACATATAGAAAACCCTGAAGACCGCATCAAAATTCTGTAACAACTAATAAAAGAATTCAGTAAAATTTCAAGATATGAAATCAACATACAAAATCACTTGTATTGCTAACACTAACAATAAACTATCTGAAAAAGAAATGAAGAAAACAATCCCATGTACAATAGCAATAAAGCAGCAAAATAGTTACGAATAAATCTAATGTAGGAGGTGAAAGATACTAAAAATTTAAGTCATTGATGAAAGGAACTGAAGAAGACACAGAAGACACAAATAAATGGAAATATATCCTGTGTTCATGAATTAGAAGAATTATTGTTAAAACAACCAAACTATCCAAAGTAATCTACAGATTCAGTGCAATCCCTAACAAAATTCCAGTGGAATTTTTCACAGAAATAGAAAAAAAAAAACAAACCTAAAGTTTGAATGGAAATATGAAAGATCCCACATAGATAAAACAATCTTGAGGAAGAACAAAGATGGAGGCACCACACTTCCTGATTTCAAACTTCATTATAAAGCTGTAGTAATCAGGGGCGCCTGGGTGGCTCAGTCGTTAAGCGTCTGCCTTCGGCTCAGGTCATGATCTCAGAGTCCTGGGATCGAGCCCCACGTCGGGCTCCCTGCTCAGCGGGAAGCCTGCTTCTTCCTCTCCCACTCCCCCTGCTTGCGTTCCCTCTCTCGCTGTGTCTCTCTCTGTCAAATAAATAAAATCTTTAAAAAAATAAATAAATAAATAAAAAAAAAAAAAAAAAAAAAGCTGTAGTAATCAAACAGCATGGTACTGGCAAGGATCAATGGAATAAAATCAAAAGCCCAGAGAAAAACCTATGCATATACACTTAACTAATATTAAACAAGGAGCCTATTCTCAATAGGGAAAGAATAGTCTCTGCAATAAATGGGGTTGGGAAAGCTAGATAATCAATAATCACATGCAAAAGAATGAAATTGGATCCCTTTCTTACATCACACAAAGAATTAATTCAAAATGGATTAAAGACTTAAATGTAAAACCAGAAACTATAAAACTCCTAGAAAAAAAATATAGGGGAAAACTCCTTGACACTGGTCTTGGCAATAATGTTTTGGATATGATGTTTAAATCACAAGCAATAAAAGCAAAACAAGTGGGACTACCTCAAACTAAGAAGCTTCTGCACAACAACAGAAATGATCAACAAAACAAAAAGGCAATCAATAAAATTGGAGAAAATATTTGCAAGCCACATATCTGATAAGAGATTAATATCCAATATATATAAAGAATTCATACAATTAAATAGCAAAATAATTTAAACAACCTGATTTAAAAATGGGCAAAGGACCTAAATAGATATTTTTCCAAAGAAAACAAATAGCCAAAGGTACACAGAAAGGCACTCAACTCACTAAACATCAGGGAAATGCAGATCAAAACCACAATGAGAGATTATCTCACACCTGTTAGAATGGATATTACCAAAACAGACAAGAAATATCAAATGTTGATAAAGGATGTGGAGGAAAGGGAACCCTTGTGCATTGTTGGTGGGATTGTAATTTGGTACAGCCACTATGGAAATCAGTATGGGGGGTTCTCAAAAAATTAAAAATAGAACTAACATATGATCCAGCAATCCCAGTTCTGGGTATATATTCAAAGGAAATGAAATTACTATCTCTAAGTGATATCTGCACTCCTTTATTCTTTGCAGCATTATATGCAATAGCCAAGATACAGAAAAAAACCTAAGTTTCCAGTGATGAATTAATAGAGAAAATGTGATATATATTTTTATTTTATATATATTTTATTTTATTTTATTATTTTATTTTATATATAAAATTCAGCTATAAGATAGAAGGAAATCCTGCCATTTGCAGCAACATGGATGAACCTTAAGGGTATTACAATAAGTGAAGTAAGTCAGACAAAGAAAAATTCTGTTTGATATTACTTATATGTGGAATCTAAAACATTCAAACTTATAGAGCGGCACCTGTGTGGCTCACTCAGTTGTGTCTGCCTTCAGCTCAAGTCATGATCCAGGAGTCTGGGATCAAGCCCCACATCGGGCTTCCTGCTCAGTGGGGAGCCTGCTTCTCCCTCTCCCCTCTGCTCAT
>NW_027820415.1:0-275 GCF_054177405.1 Leptonychotes weddellii | reverse complement strand
ACTGATACTGCCACCACCACTACTACTACTACCACCACCACCAGTACTACTGCTACTACTACTACTACCACCACCACTAGTGCTACTACTACTACTACCACCGCTACCGCCATCACCACTACTTCTACCACTCCTACTACTACCACCACCACTACCACTACTGCTACTACTTCTACCACTACTCTTATTACTGCAACTGCAAATGCCACTGCTACTACTACCACACAGCTTAGAGTAGGGAAAAGAACTCGAGAATAACTAACTAGATGTGTAAC
>NW_027820414.1:0-275 GCF_054177405.1 Leptonychotes weddellii | reverse complement strand
TTCTATTATGGGAGAGAAGTATACTAACACACTGTGTACTCTCTCGCTGTTTCCTTGGAAATGTTCTATAAGGGGAGAGTGATGATGAGTCTTATTATCATTCTACAGTCATGAGAGTGAGGCCTCCGTCCCAAAGTTGACCACGTTTACATGCTTAGGTCATATGACATGACAACAGATGAGTATACAAGGGAATCCCATTCATAACAACAATCCAATGATATCACGGCAAAAGTATAATCTTCGAGCCAAGCAGACTCATAATCAAATCCTGG
>NW_027820413.1:0-275 GCF_054177405.1 Leptonychotes weddellii | reverse complement strand
CTAATGGCTGTATCAATTGCCCCAATGAAAAGAGAAAGCAATTTGGCAATATAGTAAGGAGCCATCAAAAATGTCATATCCTTTGGCCCTGGATAACTACTTTTAGCAGGTAGTCCCTATCTCCAAATAATATAAGATAGAACAATCAACTACAAAGAAAAACATAATCTGAATACATGAAGTGTTTATTATGAGTAATAAATTGAAAAATATTCTATGTTCATATAAGGAGGAAAATGTTTAGTATTGGACAATTATGTAATGGATTACGCGAT
>NW_027820412.1:0-275 GCF_054177405.1 Leptonychotes weddellii | reverse complement strand
CCGTAGGTGACAGATGCAGTGACTGTCCCAGACAGGTGATTGTTTGCAGCGGCTTTTGCTCGCTCCTGAATGCCTATATCCAGAGTCATAGTTTGGTCAAATAACTGACCTGGTTTCATGCATAAATTTGCTTTATCTCAGCTGAACTGATGCTAGTAAAGGTCAAGCAACTCTCTGGATTCTTGCTTCTGGATAAGTTGATGTGTGAACATTTTCTTTCCCTTGCTGCTTTCCCCCCTTTTTCTTCACCAGGTTTTGTGGTATAAAACTGATCA
>NW_027820411.1:0-275 GCF_054177405.1 Leptonychotes weddellii | reverse complement strand
CTTTCCCGTGACTGGTCAGCCTCATTTTTATCCTTCCAGACACACTCCTAGTATAATTTATTGGGAACAGGCACAGATGGGGTCCAGTTTGAGTTTCCCAGCATGAGACAACCACTTTCCTAGAGCTTCTAAGTATTTCTTTAAAAACAGTAGTTCTGAGGTTTGTGCATTGTTTTTTTTTTTTTAAATTTTTTTTTTTTATTCTTATGTTAATCCCCATACATTACATCATTAGTTCTAGATGAAGTGTTCCATGATTCATTGTTCGTTCACAA
>NW_027820410.1:0-275 GCF_054177405.1 Leptonychotes weddellii | reverse complement strand
TGCTTTATGTATTTTGGTGCTCCCATGTTGGGTGCATAAATATTTATAATTGCTATATCTTCTTGTTGGATTGTTCTATGATTATGTAGTTTCCTTCTTTGTCTCTTATTATAGTCCTTGCTTTAAAGTTGATTTTGTCTGATATACGTATTGCTCCCCTGGCTTTCTTTTCACTTTTATTTGCATGATAAATGCTTTTCCATCTTCACTTTCAAATGGATGTGTCTTTAGGTCTGAAATGAGTCTCTTGTAGACAGCATATAGATGGGTCTTGC
>NW_027820409.1:0-275 GCF_054177405.1 Leptonychotes weddellii | reverse complement strand
TTCTCCCTCTGCCTGCCACTCCCCCTGCTTGTGCTCTCTCTCTCTGTCAAATATATAAATAAATAAATAAATAAATAATAAATAAATAAATAAGAAAGACTAAACAAAGTTAAAACTGGCAACCTAGAGAGATTCTGGGCACATTAACATCTTGAATTGTTCTTTAAATGTTTTGGAGCTTAATAAAAACCCCAAGACAGATTAAGCCAGAAGATTTTTATATCCAAGAGGGTGTAAATCTAATCCACATGTTTCTGATTCATTTACTCTTGAAT
>NW_027820408.1:0-275 GCF_054177405.1 Leptonychotes weddellii | reverse complement strand
TTGAATTTCTTTAACTTTTGTTTGTCTGGGAAACTCTTTATCTCTTCTTCTATTCTGAATGATAGCCTTGTTAGAGAACATATTCTTGGCTGTCTTTTTATTTTCTTTCAGTACTTTGAATACATCATGCCCCTCCCTCCTGGCCTGCAAAGTTTCTGCTGAACAATCAACAGATATGCATATGGGATTTCCCTTGTATGTAACTGTTTTATTTCTCTTGCTGCTTTTAAAATTCTCTCTCACTACTTTTTGCCATTTTAATTACTGTGTGTCTT
>NW_027820407.1:0-275 GCF_054177405.1 Leptonychotes weddellii | reverse complement strand
GCCTATATTATTCATGGATTGCATATCTTTTTCCAATGATGCTGTTATTGCTGAAAATGTTTCTTGAAATTCTTTTTTTTTTTTTTTTTTTTAAAGATTTTATTTATTTATTTGAGACAGAGAGAATGAGAGACAGAGAGCATGAGAGGGAGGAGGGTCAGAGGGAGAAGCAGACTCCCTGCCGAGCAGGGAGCCCGATACGGGACTCGATCCGGGGACTCCAGGATCATGACCTGAGCCAAAGGCAGTCGCTTAACCAACTGAGCCACCCAGGC
>NW_027820406.1:0-2599 GCF_054177405.1 Leptonychotes weddellii | reverse complement strand
TTTTTTTTTAACATATGATGTATTATTTGTTTCAGAGGTACAGGTCTGTGATTCAACAGTCTTCCACAATTCACAGCGCTCACCATAGCACATACCTTCCCCAATGTCTATCACCCAGCCACCCCATCCCTCCCACCCCCCACCACTCCAGCAAACTGTTGGTATTTTGATAGGGATTGAATTAGATCTGTAGATTGTTTTGGTAGCATAGACATTTTAACGATACTTGTTCTTCCAACCCACAAGCAAGGAATGTCTCTCCATTTCTTTGTGTCATCTTGAATTTCTTTCATCAGTGTTTTATAGTTTTCAGAGTACAGGTCTTTCACTTCTTTGGTTAAGTTTATTCCTAGATATTTTGTTATTTTCAGTACATTTGTAAATGGAATTGTTTTCCTCATTTCTCTTTCTGCTGCTTTATTATTAGTGCATAGAAATGCAACAGATCCTGTATGTATATTGATTTTGTATCATGCAAATTTACTGAATTCATTTATCAGTTCTAGTAGTTTTTTGGTAGAATCTTTAGGGTTTTCTATAGATCGTATCATATCATCTGCATATAGTGGGTGTTTTACTTATTCTTTGCCGATTTTGATGGCTTTTATTTCTTTATGTTGTCTGATTGCTGTGGCTCAGACCTCCACTATTACGTTGAATAAAAGTAGTGAGAGTGGACGTCTCGTCTTGTTCCTGACCTTAGGGGAAAAGCTCTTGGTTTTTCACCACTGAGTATGATGTTGCCTGTGAGTTATTCACATATGGCCTTTATTAAATTGAGATATGTTCCCTCTAGACCTACTTTGCTGAGGATTTTTTTATCATGAATGGATCATGAATCACTTTGTCAAATGCTTTTTCTGCATCTATTGAGTTGATCATATGGTTCTTATCCTTTCTCTTATTAATATAAAGTATTATGTTGATTATTTTGCAAATATTGAACCAAATATTGCATCCCAGGAATAAATCCCACCTGATTGTGGTGTATAATTTTTTAAATATACTGTTTGATTCAATTTGCTCATATTTTGTTGAGAATTTTGCATCCAAATTCATGAGAGATATTGGCTGATAGTTGTCTTTTTTTGTGGTGGTTTTATCTGGTTTTGGTGTCAGGCTGATAGTAGCCTCATAGAATAAATTTGTAAGTTTTCCTTCCTCTTGCATTTTTTTGGAATAGTTTGAGAAGAATGAGTATTAACTCTTCTTTAAATGTTTGGTAAAATTCACCTGCAACACCATCTGGTACTGGACTTTTGTTTTTTGGGAGTTTTTTTAATATTACTGATTCAATTTCGTTGATGGTAACTGGTCTATTCAAATTTTCCATTTCTTCCTGCTTCAGTTTTGTAGGTTATATGCTTCTAGGAATTTATCCATTTCTTCTAAGTTGTCCAATGTGTAGGCATATAGTTTTTTATAATATTCTGATATAATTATTTGTATTTCTGTGGTTTTGGTTGTTATTTCTCCTCTTTCATTAGTAATTTTGATTATTTGGGTCCTCTCTCCTTTTTTTTTTTTTTTGTGAGTCTTGCTAGAGGTTTATCAATTTTGTTGATCTTTTAAAGAACCAGCTCCTGGTTTCATGGAACTGTTCTGTTGTTTTTTTAGTTTCTACCTCATTTATTTCTGCTCTAATCTTTATTATTTCATTCCTTTTGCTGGGTTTGGGTTTTGTTTATTCTTCTTTTTCTAGCTCCTTTAGGTATAAGGTTAGTTTGTTTATTTGAGGTTTTTCTTGCTTCTTGAGGTAGGCCTGTATTGCTATAAACTTCCCTCTTAGAACCATTTTTGCTGCACACAAAAACTATTTTTAAATGACAGAGCTATGGTTATTTTATTACTGAAATTTTTCAAATGGACTGATGAGAGTTCATAATAATAATAATGTGGGAATAATACAACTGAGAAGGATATTTGTTTATTTGGTTAGTGGTATACAAAACAAATATAATAAACCTGTTCTCCCAAAAGAAACTTTAAACAAATGTCTCTTATACCATCATTAATCTACTTGCTAAGAAGCCAGTGGATGCTACATCTGACTTATCAAATTGGATGAATATACTTTTATATAGGGAAAATTCTTAAGATAGAACATATCATAATCCTTAGATATAACATGTATATAATATATGAAGAATATCAAATAAAAAGATTCAGTAAGTCTGGAGTAAGGCCTAGACAACTGTATATCTATACAACTTTATAATTAGGTCTAATATGCTTTGAGACCCACTGACCTAAAAATTACTTGATTCATATTTTTTAAAAAAAGAAAAAAAGCCTGTGGCTGTCAACACTTTAAACAATAATTGATATGTACTGTAGCTCTGTATCATCAAACAAAACACTGCCAAGACTCAAATAAATAGGGGGAAGTTCAACAGTACTATTTTTATAAGACTTTCAGTCAGTGTTTCCCCTAAGTTTAAACATATACAGAAAGCAAAGCATTGAAAAATCTCCAGGGACTTCCCATAAAGCATAAAATTTCAGAAATATTTATATTAATAACATCTTACCTATACAAATTTAACCTGGGGAAGGCTGAGCATTTCTTCTGATTTAACAGCTCTTCCCATGCAGCTCA
>NW_027820405.1:0-275 GCF_054177405.1 Leptonychotes weddellii | reverse complement strand
CCAGATGCTCAGCGCCGGCGGAGCGGCCCTCTCTCGGAAGAAGACGTCAGCCAGGCCTTCCCCAGCCGCCGAGGACAAGGCAGCGCCCGGCTGCCAAGCTCCGCGGGACAGGCCGCCCTCTCGTGAGGGGCTAACGCGGCCGGTGACCTGCACTTGAAGCCGGCGCTCAGGGCCGTTCTGAAAACCCTCGGGCGCTCAAGAACGAGGCTAAGTCCGCTCTGCCCGTGCTCTCGAACCGGGACGACGAAGCGGCAGCAGGAGAACAGGACGAGGAG
>NW_027820404.1:0-275 GCF_054177405.1 Leptonychotes weddellii | reverse complement strand
ACACTTCATCTAGAACTAATGATGTAATGTATGGGGATTAACATAAGAATAAAAAAAAATTTAAAAAAAAAAAAAGATTCTTTTTCTCTCAGTTTTTTTTCCTGAAAACCTAAAACTGCTTTAAAAAGTCTATTAATTTTAGCAATATATGAAGAGTTATAGAAGAGAGATGCTCTGAAGAGAAAATCAAGAAATTTCATATATACACAAAAGTACTTCTGGTAAGAAAGAACAAAGCAGGCAAAAAGAAGCAATAATGAAAAATTATGCATGAT
>NW_027820403.1:0-275 GCF_054177405.1 Leptonychotes weddellii | reverse complement strand
AATGTATTTTGCCCCCTGTGGTATAAGCTAGAGGTCAATTTTCTTTTTCATGTATTTATGCACAGTTGACCCAACATTATTTTTTATTTTTTTTAAAGATTTTATTTATTTATTTGACAGAGAGAGACACAGTGAGAGAGGGAACACAAGCAGGGGGAGTGGGAGAGGGAGAAGCAGGCTCCCCGCAGAGCAGGGAGCCTGATGTGGGACTCGATCCCAGGACCCTGGGATCATGACCTGAGCCGAAGGCAGTCGCTCAACCGACTGAGCCACCC
>NW_027820402.1:0-275 GCF_054177405.1 Leptonychotes weddellii | reverse complement strand
CTTTTCACTACATCTGTGTCTTTTCAGCCACTTTGGAAAACAGTGTGGAGGTGCCTCAAAAAATTAAATATAGAGCTACCCTATGACCCAGCAATTGCACTTCTGAGTATTTACCCCAAAGACGCAGCAATATTTCTTTAGAAATTTTATACTACAGCATTCTCTCCCTTTTCTAATCAGATAATACCAACAAATCTTAATTACAATGAATAAAGCATTTTTCCTCCAAGGCATAAACAAAACCCAGTTTATTTCTTCCCTTTGCTTTTTAAAAG
>NW_027820401.1:0-275 GCF_054177405.1 Leptonychotes weddellii | reverse complement strand
TTCCCGCAGAGCAGGGAGCCCGATGCGGGGCTCGATCCCAGGATCCTGGGATCATGACCTGAGCCGAAGGCAGACACTTAACGACTGAGCCACCCAGGTGCCCCCCAAATAAATATTTTTAAAAAGTCTTCTGATCATGTTCTAAATTGTGCACTGTCCCATAGTAGGAGGATATCACAGTTTATCTACACAGTTACCAGTCACTGGATACCCAGGTTGCTTCTGGGATTTACTGTTTTAAATGATGCTGGAAAAACCCTCATAATAAATATTTA
>NW_027820400.1:0-275 GCF_054177405.1 Leptonychotes weddellii | reverse complement strand
CTCAGTCATTAAGCAGCTGCCTTCAGCTCAGGTCATGATCCCAGGGTCCTGGGATCGAGCCCCACATCGGGCTCCCTGCTCAGCAGGAAGCCTGCTTCTCCCTCTCCCACTCCCCCTGCTTGTGTTCCCTCTCTCGCTGTGTGTCTCTCTCTCAAATAAATAAATAAATAAAATCTTAAAAAAAAAAAAAAAGAAATCTGGGATTGTAATACTTCCAGCTTTGCTGTTCTTTGTCACAACTGCTTAGGCTATTTGAGTTCTTTTGCGGTTCTGTA
>NW_027820399.1:0-275 GCF_054177405.1 Leptonychotes weddellii | reverse complement strand
ACTGCTCTTTTTTGGACCAATTGATTATTTTTGATGATTTCATTTTATCCCCTTTACTGGCTTATTAGCTCTACTTTTTTTTTTTTTTTTTAAGTATTCGGTATAGGTAACGTTTGCCATTTATATCTTAATTTATTGTAATTTACCTTCAAAAATAGTTTATTTCATTCCTCTTTTATGTTATTATTATCATACATTTACTTCCACATATACTATAAATCCCACAGTACGTTATTACTATTTTTGGCTTTGACAGTCTTTTATCTTTTAAAGTC
>NW_027820398.1:0-275 GCF_054177405.1 Leptonychotes weddellii | reverse complement strand
ACATTTCATGTTCTAGGGAAAAACCACCACAGCAGCTCAGTCAATTCCTTTTCTCTCAAGACTCCTCTGATGATTCTGATTATTAGTTTAATTCCAATCAAGCCCCAAACAAGGTACCAGCTTCCTAGGGCACTTAATTGCATTCGTAAGAGTTTATGTGCAAGGGGAATTTTCAGCCTAATGCCAAGTAATTGACAACTAAATTTTTTCCTGGTTTCAATCCAAATATTTATTCTTAACATGGGCAAAAGTTTAGGATTTGTAGTATTTACATA
>NW_027820397.1:0-275 GCF_054177405.1 Leptonychotes weddellii | reverse complement strand
AGGAATTCAAGATAATTCTATGTTAACAAATCCCACTTTAAAATTAAAGAGAAAAATGTTCTCAGACTCAGAAAAAGCATTTAATAAAAGTCAACACATGTTAAGCATGCATCCAATAAAACAGTGACAAAATATATTTTTAGAAATCCTAACACATTGTTCCTTATACATGTACATAAATACTTTAATTCAATATTATAAAGTAATTTTATAAATTCCTAAAACCTATAGGAAAAGAAAACCGAACTGATAAAAGACACAGTCAATTTACAGAA
>NW_027820396.1:0-275 GCF_054177405.1 Leptonychotes weddellii | reverse complement strand
TTCCTTCTAGATTCCTTGTAATTTCACTTCTTTCTGCTGGTTTTCTCATCTGGTCGGTTCTTAGCTCCTAAATACCTGTAGAGAGGCTCTTTCTTCCCTATAGGAAAAACCCATCAGACTCCAAGGGCCCTGGGAGGGCATTTGCCAGGATGCCAGCTCAGGGCTCAGAGTCCAGTCTAGCCTGGTACAGCTTCTCCCCGAGCTGCTCTGGCTCTGGGTTCTGTTTGTGATCTTATTTGAAGTCTGTGTAGGATGGCTCTCATGCTCCGGAGGGG
>NW_027820395.1:0-2599 GCF_054177405.1 Leptonychotes weddellii | reverse complement strand
TCTTCTTTATCCAGTCAGAGACTGAAGGACTTTCTAAGTCGGAAGGTGGGGGCATTGCCAGTGTTGGGCTGGGCACCCCTGATCCATGGGATGGGGGTGGGGGTGAGGGACTGGTGTTTGGGTTCATTTTGATTAAATCCAAACCTCACATATTTCAACTCCGTCTTCCATCCAGACAAACCGTAGGTTCACGAATCCCTATTACGGAGTGGATTTTAGCTGGATCCTCCCTGCTTTATCAGTGTGCAAGACATTTTCATCTCATACGGAGGTCTTCCTGCAGTTCTACTTCAAAGTGGCAAACCCAAGAAGGCTGGAGAAGGAGTCTCAGAGAGTGTTTACAGATGCCTTATCGCTTGGGGGTGGGGGGTGGGGGAAGAGTCAGGAGGGGAGGGTGTGGGCTAAAGGAACACATCTCTCCAAAGCGGTTTGGAGCTCACCTAATCCGGTGAGGTGATCAAACAGTCGCTTAAAAGATCTCTCTTACAAAGAGGGAAATTAAGTTTTCTGGCTTGTCACTCACCCAGGATCTAGGCTGGTGTTTTCTAATAGGTAGATCGTCCTTTATGGGGTGATAATAACAGGATTCTGGGGGAAGCTGTGTGGGGATATGCAAACACACACGCACACACACACACACACACGCACGCACGCATGCAGATCGTCCTGTGTGTGGGTATTAATGCATGTGAGTCGGTGTCCGTGGAATTAGGAGAAAGAAATACCTCTCCTCCGACTGCCCTGGAGAGGGAAAACAGTGGTCACAAAACCTTTATCTCTATTCCTGAGTTGAATTGGGGGTGGGGGGCAGGGGACTGGTTTTTCCAAGTCATCCACTAACTCCTTTTATTGCCGGACCTGAGGAAAGAACACACATACATTCTCTTCTTTCCTCCCTGAGGAAGCTTCTGTCCCTCCCGGGGGGGTTTTCCCTGCAGAAGGGAGGCTGAATGTTTCTGAGCCTCAGGAAGTCTGGCGGGCAGGTTAGAGACACAGAGAAGAACCCCAGGGCCTGGCCAGTGTTTGCCCTCCCTCACCCCTCTAAGTGAGCGTGGCTCAGAGATGCGGGCCTCCACGTCTGGCCTTCTCCTTGGCATAAGGGAGGCCCAGGCTGCTAGGGGAAAAAAAAAAACCCAGTTTGGAACTTGGCCTAACAGACTTGGTCCTGGTTCAGAGCACAGTGGGCCACATAAACCACCGTAGCAGGGCTAGGGGGAGAAAGGGCGCCCCCGTGTTTGGCTAAACCATGGGGGATTCCCTCTGCAGAGAGCATATTCAATCACGTTTAAGTATAGGTTTGCTGCAGCGGCGGGGTGGGGTGAAGGGGGTAGTCTCTGCTCTCCTTGATTGTCCCACAGAGGGCTTGGCTTTTCCTGGGTCAGCCACTAAGCACCCGGGGCCTCCCAAGGACCCGCCTTCCCCCTTCCCAGAGAAGCCAGGCTGCGGCTGCCTCCCTCCTGATCACCTCGGTGGTTTAGCCCTATTGCACACTACGGTTGCTCAGAATTCACGGCCTTTCCTTCTCTCTTTTCAGTTTCTTCCTTTTCTAGGGTTGGCGTATGTTTTGAGGATGAATGCCCCATTGGTCCCCTGGTTAAGAGAAGGCCAGGGCTGCCGTAGAGCTTAGACCTTGGAGGGTCTGTGAGCTCTTAGCGCCTCGGGGAAGCCTGCTCAGGGGCAGGACCAGGTCGGAGAGCGTGGCTCTGGATGCTGGCCGGGACCCTGGTGCTCTCTCTCTCGCGCTCTCTCTCTCTCTCTCTGTGACCTGAGGGAAGATACTTAGCCACTTCGTGCCTCCGTTTCCTTCTCTGCGTCATGGAGGTAATCACAGCACCTCCCTCGCAGGATCGTTTGAGGTTGAGACAAGCACTAATGCATGGGAAGGGCTCCGGAGTGTGCCTGGTGCGTGGTAAATTCGACAAGAATTCTAATGTGAGCTGCCATTGTTCTGCCCCTCGGGTGGTGCCCCTGATAAGTCTGTGTGAGGGGCTTGATTATCTTCCAGAATGGCTCACCATGTAAGGCAGGCCAGGAACTCCCCAAGGCCTTCAGCCCAGGGGCCAGGTCGGGGCCGAAGCCGGGACGGGGCTCTCTGCCATTGTGGCAGGAAAGGTCACCTCTGAAGATCTGTCTGCCCCACGGGGGGCCTTCGTGCGGCTTGAGGGGCTGCTTCGGGAGGTGACTCTGGAGTGGGCAGAGTCATGATGCCTTATCACCACGTTACATCCAAGTAGGATGGGCCCCATCCTAGCAGGCTATATAGGGTTCGTCCATCTTCCTCCCGGGTCAGCTACTTCTGGCCTCAGCAAAGCATTTGTACCTGTGCTGGGAACTTCCTATTTATTTTCCCATAAGCCTGGGGCTCCAGACTCTTTTCTCCCTGGTGAAAGGAACGCTGGACTCTGTCCTGGTATTCCTGATGTTCTCCCAGCTTCTACCTGACCCTCTGCAGTCCGTCCCTCGTCTATTTACAACAGGAATCAGAACATTCCACTCCCCGCTAGAACCCCTCCAATAAAATACAACGTCAACACCTTTCCACAACCTGCCAAGGCCCCTCAGTTCAGCCCCCTTGGCCTGAGCTCGTTTCCCCCCCCCC
>NW_027820394.1:0-275 GCF_054177405.1 Leptonychotes weddellii | reverse complement strand
TAGCCCATTGTGGTTATGGTGACTTTGGGC
The DNA here is from genome assembly GCF_054177405.1 of Leptonychotes weddellii. Classification (NCBI taxonomy): domain Eukaryota; kingdom Metazoa; phylum Chordata; class Mammalia; order Carnivora; family Phocidae; genus Leptonychotes; species Leptonychotes weddellii. Next base: position 245 of record NW_027820394.1, on the reverse strand, counting down.
CTCAGTTTCCCCCAGAGTTGTATGCCCAAAGTGGAAACCACTCAAATATCCATCGACTGATGAGTGGATGAAGAAAATCTGGTGGATTCATACAATGGAATATTATTTGGCCATAAAAAGGAATGAAGTACCTATACACGCCACAATGTGGATGAATCTTGAAAACATTATGCCAAGTGAAACAAGCCAGATATAAAAGGCCACATGTTGTATGATTTATATGAAATGTTCAAAATAGGCAAGCC
>NW_027820393.1:0-275 GCF_054177405.1 Leptonychotes weddellii | reverse complement strand
CCAGACAAATCAGAATCCCTGGATGGACCCAGGCTATAGCGTTTTTTTTTGTTTTTTTGTTTTTTTTTTTTCAGTTCCCCAGGTGATGCCAGTGGGCGCCAGCACTGAACAATGCTGTTCCAAAGAAAGCCACACGCTTCCATCTGGGACTTTCAGGAGGGAAACCTCTACATTTTATTTATTTATTTATTTTTTTATTATGTTAATCCCCATACATTACATCATTAGTTCTAGATGAAGTGTTCCACGATTCATTGTTTGTGCATAACACCCAG
>NW_027820392.1:0-275 GCF_054177405.1 Leptonychotes weddellii | reverse complement strand
TGTCTATGGTGCGTATATATATATGCTATTTATATATATGTATACACACACACACAAATTTTCGGCAGGGAAACTTATTTATTTGCCTAAATATGCTGGTGTATATATTATATTGATATAACATAATTCATTTAGTCTCTATGAAATCTAATTGTTTCTCATCTTTTCCTATTAAAATACTGTAATTAAATATTTTTTTGCCACTTGTAAGATTATCTCTGAAGATAAATCTCAGAATTGGAATTTCTAGGTCACAATTTTAAGTTATGATGGAT
>NW_027820391.1:0-275 GCF_054177405.1 Leptonychotes weddellii | reverse complement strand
TTGATCCCAAGAGAAATCCCTAATAAAATCCCTGCACACGTATCTATCTCAAAGTCTGCTCTTCAGGGAATCCAACCTGCTACAAAATACCTGGCCCAGCTGTGGGTGCCTTCAAATCCAACTGCCAATACAGTGTTTCACCAACCGAAAACTAAGATAAAAAAAAAAAATACACACCTTTCTTAATTTTTTTTTTTTTCTTTTTGTAAGTGCCCAGAGTATATTTTGAGGGAGGCAGGGAATACAGGTAAAAGCCAAATCAGAAAACTTAATTT
>NW_027820390.1:0-275 GCF_054177405.1 Leptonychotes weddellii | reverse complement strand
AAGTATTAATATTGAGGCAGTTGAATTCCTGGAGGAATGTCACTCTTCCTGTTTCAAGGACTTGTCAATAGGCTGCAGGTAGTAAGGAAATTTAGTAATTTTTCTCCTGCCTTTGTTTCCCACAACAATTTGACAGTGTATTACAAGTGTTATAAAAATGTTTATCTTCCAATCCTGTGGTAAAACTAGACTCTTTTTTATTATATTAATCAAAATACATTACATTAGTTTTTGATGTAGTGTTCCATGATTCATTATTTGCGTATAACACCCAG
>NW_027820389.1:0-275 GCF_054177405.1 Leptonychotes weddellii | reverse complement strand
TTTTCTCCTGTTAATCTGTATCCTGTCGATTTCATTCTTACACCATCTGGAAGAATTTGAAGGGTAGGAGGAAATTCTTTCCCTCCCCTACAGCAGGAATCTGTGGAATCCACATGAAATCCCAGAGCTGCCACCAATGGTGTGACTCCTGGGAGAAGGAGAGGTGGAGGGACACACACATCTAGATGCAGAGAGAAAGGTGTGGGCAGAGTCTAGGGGACACGGGAGGCATGCTGAGGGGGAACACACTGAAAGAGAGACTGACCAGAAGGACA
>NW_027820388.1:0-275 GCF_054177405.1 Leptonychotes weddellii | reverse complement strand
AGGCCTTGCTCTCCTCAAGAACTGCCTCCCGGCGTTCAGACCCTCAGCCTGTCTGGGGGGCCAGGGTGCACAGCCTGAGGTACCTCCTGGCTCAGCCAGGCCATGTCTGCCGTGGACAGCCCCCTTTCTGTCCTCACGTGGACTTGCCACAGCGCACATATGTGTGTGTGCGTGTATGCACGTGGACACAGACAGGCACGCGGGTCCATTTGTGCCCCTGGCCTCACTTCGTTCTCGGTGGCCAGGCCTGTGTGTGTACGCGCGCACTCACACCC
>NW_027820387.1:0-275 GCF_054177405.1 Leptonychotes weddellii | reverse complement strand
TTGATCCCAAGAGAAATCCCTAATAAAATCCCTGCACACATATCTATCTCAAAGTCTGCTCTTCAGGGAATCCAAACTGCTACAAAATACCTGGCCCAGCTGTGGGTGCCTTCAAATCCAACTGCCAATACAGTGTTTCACCAACCGAAAACTAAGATAAAAAAAAAAAATACACACCTTTCTTAATTTTTTTTTTTTTCTTTTTGTAAGTGCCCAGAGTATATTTTGAGGGAGGCAGGGAATACAGGTAAAAGCCAAATCAGAAAACTTAATTT
>NW_027820386.1:0-275 GCF_054177405.1 Leptonychotes weddellii | reverse complement strand
GAGGTGGGCCGCTTTGGAGCTGACACCGAGGCCTGAGACCCGGCCTCTTGGTTTAACAGTACAAGAGCTGGGTTATTTTTTTGGACAATGTTAGATAATTCCAGTCCATCTGCATTGCTCTCGTTTAAATTTTCACTTCAAGGGGCGCCTGGGGGGCTCAGTTGGTTAAGCGACTGCCTTCGGCTCAGGTCATGATCCCGGGGTCCTGGGATTGAGCCCCGCATCGGGCTCCCTGCTCCGCAGGAAGCCTGCTTCTCCCTCTCCCACTCCCCCTG
>NW_027820385.1:0-275 GCF_054177405.1 Leptonychotes weddellii | reverse complement strand
CATACAAACAACGCTCCCTGTGCAGATTCTAGTCTGGATTCTAGTCTGAAATCCTTTGGTCTATCCACTCCTTCATTGGAATTTGGGGAAACTGGGGTCTACCTTGGGGAAGAGATTTGTCCAAGTTGACACAGACAGTGATAGAGCTAGGACTCTATCCCAAATGTCTGGACCCTTGGTCAGGTGCTGGTCCTCACTCGCTGCCCCAACAACCTCCAGGCTGTCCAGGGTGAGGTGGTGGCGCTGTCCATGAATGAGGGGCAGCTCTCTTTCTG
>NW_027820384.1:0-2599 GCF_054177405.1 Leptonychotes weddellii | reverse complement strand
TGGAATGGCTAAACGTTTGAATACACCATTGCTTAAGCCTGCAGAATAAGAGCTACCACTGCTCTGAAATTCAGAGAATATTGAAGAACAAGAAAAAGAGCCATCCTGTCTAAGCTCCTGTGTTAACATTAAGACTTTACTTTTGCATAGCTCTATCTAGATTAGGACTTCCTGCATGTGGCTCAAATAGCCAATAATCTGATCATGATCCTTTACTGGAGTCTGGAGCTTGACAAAGACACTGTTCTGAACTGAATGTTTATGAGGATCCTGCCTTCTCCAGCAAGGAGGTTCTACAGATCGCAGTTCAGCTGGTGCTGGACAGCAGGTAACAGGGAGTGGAAGAAAGAGATGAATATATTGTGGGAGCCTGTGCAAATTAATTGTATTTTACTTACATTTATTTAACACTAGACACAACAGTATACACTTTATTCTGAGCATTTAAAAGAGTCCAATTTCAATATTTGGTTTCTAGTTTCTCAGAATAACCCAGAAAACTTATTTTAATCACACTGATGTTTTTTGCTGTTGTTGTTTTTTTTGTTTATAAAGAAGCTCGTGTAAGCATTATAGAGCTTCCTTCTTCTTCATCTGGTCTAATTTTACTCAAGTTGATAGAACAGGTCAGTGGAAGATGATATTAGTTAACTAGGCCAAATTAATGATGATTGATTTCAGCATATACTTGTGGTGTTAAAAGCACACGGTTACTGTCGGAAAAAATAAATTTATTTTGCCATGTGTTACCTATTAATAAAGTGTCTTGTAAGAAAGTCGTAGTCACTAGATTTTGTAAGTAGTAAATGAAAAAATCATATTATGATTTCTATTCTTTGTTAACTAGCTTTTTCCTCTATAGTAGATCCTCTTTCTATATTTAAAGAGGAAAAGAAAAGGCAGTGGTTCTTCAAACAGATGGTTTGGATGTTTAGGTACCAGCGAGTGTGTTTGTGTGATTATTATTAGTAGTAGTAGTAGTAGTAATGGTAGGAGGGCAGTACTTCACAATACTTAGAAGGGAAAAAAAAATCTGCTTGAAACAGGCTATTTTGAAAAATAGCATCTGTACTGGTAACTCTTACATAGTTGATATTCAATGTTTTTATGTATACTAATCTGGCTGCTGTATTCAAATAACATTATTTGTAGGTACATCAGGCTGCTTATTTTATTAATTAATATTAAATGAGTCAATGGTAATGATATTATCCTTGGACTTACCCTGGCATTGGTCCATTTCCAGAAAGACTGTAAACCTGACGAGGATTTAGTAGATATTGGAATTTTCTATAAATTCTATAAAGATGAAAATATGGAAAGAAAAAAAAAAAGAAACTTAGTGATACTCTCCAATTTTTAAATAAATAGCCCCTCTTAATGTTATAATTATATACATGGATGTAACTAAATATATTTGATAAATTTTACATTAATAATACTAGAAGTATAACAGCTCAATAAGAACTCATGGTTCTTTGAAAAAGACACTTACTAGCCAATTAAAAGCAATAAAGCTTATAAATTAGAAATAGTGATATTTGCATTCTAAATATGGATATGCATTTAGAGTATTGTTTATCCTGCTTTTGAATATTATTTAGCTAAGTAGATTTCAAATACATTTTTTAAGAGTATCAGAATAAAACTATTTACATACCTTCCCCTAATTGATCCTTATGAAGTTTCAGGTTACTGGGCCAATCTAATCAAGATGAAAACTATCCCACATATAAAATAGGACTGTGCATGTTGTATGTAATCAAAAAATGTGACCTAATCTGCTTAATTATTTCACATAAACAATCACCTGATCAGTCAGCTCACACAATTGCTAAACTGTTTCAATGGGCACATATTAAATAATTCATTTTTTTCTAAAAGAAATCAATCATTGTCCAACAAATGCAACACAATTATTTCTAAGTAGATACACATTCCATATTGGTATTCTTAGATGTTATACTAAAAATGAAGGAATATATTTAGTTTTTAAAAGTTAGTTTTTACATAAATGTAAAAATATTACCATATATTTTACAAACACATTCAGACTATCTTTACTGATAGAAACTGTCCAAATTCACTATGTAGTATCTGCTTATATCACCCCACTCCCAAATCTGCAATAACCTCACATTCTAGTTCTCGATTAATTATATGAACCCAGTGTCTCAAGAAATAACCTAAGAGTCATTCTCAGTACTTCTTTTTCTCCAGCATCTGAACCTGACTGGAGAACAGTCCTGCACCTTCTAACAGTAATGTCTATTGAACTTGGCAATTCTATCTCACTGCCTTTGCTCAGGCTTTCCAGGTCTCTCATCAGCTCTATACAATCTTGGCCTATCTAGTCCTCTTACATAAGGCTGGTTAATTACAGCCATGTTGTTTCTGTGATGAAAAGTTCTTAGGGTCAATTTACTTATAATAAAAAATATTTAATTATATTTAAAATACGTTATGTCTTCTCTTTCCCTGCTTTTGCCTTAAACTTCAGGGATTATCTCTTGGTTCCCTAAAAACACCACACCCTTTCACAAATCTTTCTCCTTCCTTCTACCTTCTCAACTCAAAAGCTACTTCCTGTCCAAAGACA
>NW_027820383.1:0-275 GCF_054177405.1 Leptonychotes weddellii | reverse complement strand
TGCAGTGTGTACGAACCTCCGATTCTCTGATTCTCACCTCTTGGAAAGGGGTTCCCAAGCCTTGGCCAACATGCCCGTGGTTGGTCCCATCGTGACTGTTTTCGGAACGTGGAACAGGGCACCCTTCAGTTTGGGAAGCCTCCTCGCTAGCTTGTCTCCCAGAAAGCTGGTTGAGTTCATTTATGCCAAAGGCTTTACGGTTGCTGGAAAGAAACTTCATCTGCCGCACCTAAATGACTTTGATATGCAACTAAAATTATCCTGATGCAAACCTA
>NW_027820382.1:0-275 GCF_054177405.1 Leptonychotes weddellii | reverse complement strand
AGGAATTCAAGATAATTCTATGTTAACAAATCCCACTTTAAAATTAAAGAGAAAAATGTTCTCAGACTCAGAAAACGCATTTAATAAAAGTCAACACATGTTAAGCATGCATCCAATAAAACAGTGACAAAATATATTTTTAGAAATCCTAACACATTGTTCCTTATACATGTACATAAATACTTTAATTCAATATTATAAAGTAATTTTATAAATTCCTAAAACCTATAGGAAAAGAAAACCGAACTGATAAAAGACACAGTCAATTTACAGAA
>NW_027820381.1:0-275 GCF_054177405.1 Leptonychotes weddellii | reverse complement strand
TTAATTAAAAATATAGAGTTTATTAAGTAAAAAAGAATTCAAGTAACTTTTGAATAGAGAGTTCTTTGTATACCCTTAGTTGAATATTCCCAAAATGATGAACTGCAGAAATCTCAGGCTCTACTAAGTAGGTTTGTTGTTGGGAATGGTATTAGTAGAGTAATTCTGGTTGTTTTGTTTTGTTTTGTTTTTAAATTAACATATAATGTATTATTTGTTTCAGGGGTACAGGTCTGTGATTCATCAGTCTTACACAATTCACAGTGCTCACCATA
>NW_027820380.1:0-275 GCF_054177405.1 Leptonychotes weddellii | reverse complement strand
GGGAAGGAGGTACACGCTCAGTAAGAATATGTCAGTACAGCTGAGTTGGGGACAGTTTTTCAGTATCTATTAACATTTTTTTTTTTTTTTTAGATTTTATTTATTTATTTGACAGAGAAAGAGGGAACACAAGCAGGGGGAGTGGGAGAGGGAGAAGCAGGCTTCCCATGGAGCAGGGAGCCCAATGATGCGGGGCTCGATCCCAGGACTCCAGGATCATGACCCGAGCCGAAGGCAGACGCTTAATGACTGAGCCACCCAGGTGCCCCCTGTCT
>NW_027820379.1:0-275 GCF_054177405.1 Leptonychotes weddellii | reverse complement strand
AGCCATATGTTCTTACGTATTCCGTGGGTTGGGAATTCAGGAATTCAGTTGGGAATTTAGGAAGCCGGGGCTGGGACGTTCACCTCCGGGATGGCTTCCTCCTATCGTACCTCCTACTCCTTTCTGTTCCTTGGCTTTCTCTCTCTCCGTTAGGCACATTATCTGGTGGCCTCAAGAGAGCCACATTTCTTTTTTTTTTTCTTATTGTTATGTTAATCACCATAAATTACATCATTAGTTTTTGATGTAGTGTTCCATGATTCATTGTTTGTGCA
>NW_027820378.1:0-275 GCF_054177405.1 Leptonychotes weddellii | reverse complement strand
AAAACATGTACTGCTAAGTAGTGAGTAAAGATGAAGGAAATGAAATGCACTGGTAACAGTTTGCATATTTAGAGCACCCAAACTAACCCTCTCCTGAGTACTGAGGTTTTTCTGGCTTTTCAAAAGCAATTTCAAAGTACACAAGGCAGGACGAAAGAACGAATTGAAAATTGAAAAGGAAAATGTCAGTAGGAAAACAAAGAAATTCCTCCAGGAAAATAAGAGTTGCAAAATCCACTAATTATGAATCCAAATCCCCAATGCTCATTTTTGAC
>NW_027820377.1:0-275 GCF_054177405.1 Leptonychotes weddellii | reverse complement strand
TGCACCTGGGGGGAGGAGAGAAAAGTGTAGGAACAAAATAGAAGAAAGGACACCGTGGGTTGACCTGTCTTACTCATGAGCACCAATGAAACACTCCCAGCAAATACTTAGAAGTAAAGGAGGAGTGGGAATCTTTGGAAGGTACTGGAATCTGGCACTAGCGGAGGGGAGTAAAGCATGATTTCGCGTTTTAAAGACCGTTGGTGTCCAATCTGGCTGGCACTGGCCAGTCCGTGCCCTGGAAGGCAAATCGGCTTTTCTTTTCCAACAGCACC
>NW_027820376.1:0-275 GCF_054177405.1 Leptonychotes weddellii | reverse complement strand
TTAAATTTCTTTAACTTTTGTTTGTCTGGGAAACTCTTTATCTCTTCTTCTATTCTGAATGATAGCCTTGTTAGATAACATATTCTTGGCTGTCTTTTTATTTTCTTTCAGTACTTTGAATACATCATGCCCCTCCCTCCTGGCCTGCAAAGTTTCTGCTGAACAATCAACAGATATGCATATGGGATTTCCCTTGTATGTAACTGTTTTATTTCTCTTGCTGCTTTTAAAATTCTCTCTCACTACTTTTTGCCATTTTAATTACTGTGTGTCTT
>NW_027820375.1:0-275 GCF_054177405.1 Leptonychotes weddellii | reverse complement strand
GCTCGCTCACCGTGGGGTCCCCAGCACCAGCGAGTCCGGAACGAAGGGTCTGATGAGCGAGCGGGAGGGTGGGCGCTCCAACGGCCCAGACAGCGTCAGCTCGCGCCAGTCCGCTGGTTCTGCACTGCGGGGACCACTCGGCTCCCCTGGGAGCTGGTTAGGTGCAAGTGCCTGGGTCTCCCCAGGAGTGTGGGCTGGAACCCGGGATCTGCATTCGTAAGCAGGCCTTCTAGAGGCTTCTAAGTGGACACCAGGTGGGGCCCCCCCAGCCAGCC
>NW_027820374.1:0-275 GCF_054177405.1 Leptonychotes weddellii | reverse complement strand
CCCTATGACAAGGAGCCAGCATGCGTCCTTCTCCTACTGTAAAGTTCTCTGGCAGCAATCTGGCAGAACTGGGACAAATGTGGTAGCCACAGGTCTTTAGGGAGGTGGCTGGGCAGAAAAGACATGAGAGGCAAATGTTTACTTAAGAATAAACCACAAAGATATATATATACAATGGAATATTATGCAGCCATCAAAAGGAATGAGATCTTGCCATTTGCAACGACGTGGATGGAACTGGAGGGTATTATGTTGAGTGAAATAAGTCAAACAGA
>NW_027820373.1:0-2599 GCF_054177405.1 Leptonychotes weddellii | reverse complement strand
GGGTCATTTCTCTTCTCTTTTTGATAAGTCTGGCCAGGGGTTTATCGATCTTGTTAATTCTTTCAAAGAACCAGCTCCTAGTTTCGTTGATCTGTTCTACTGTTCTTTTAGTTTCTATTTCATTGATTTCTGCTCTGATCTTTATAATTTCTCTTCTGCTGCTGGGTTTAGGCTTTATTTGCTGTTCTTTCTCCAGCTCCTTTAGGTGTAGGGTTAGGTTGTGTACTTGAGACCTTTCTTGTTTCTTGAGAAAGGCTTGTATTGCTATATACTTTCTTGAGGCCTACTCTTAATAATATTTAACGCAGGGGGCGTCTGGGTGGCTCAGTCGTTAAGCGGCTGCCTTCCGCTCGGGTCATGATCCCGGGGTCCTGGGATCGAGCCCCGCATCGGGCTCCCTGCTTCTCCCTCTCCCACTCCCCCTGCTGTGTTCCCTCTCTCGCTGTGTCTCTCTCTGTCAAATAAATAAATAAAATCTTTAAAAATAAATAAATAAAGGGACGCCTGGGTGGCTCAGTCGGTTAAGCGGCTGCCTTCGGCCCAGGTCATGATCCCAGGGTCCTGAGATCGAGCCCCGCATCAGACTCCCTGCTCCGCAGGAGGCCTGCTTCTCCCTCTCCCACTCCCCCTGCTGTGTTCCCTCTCTCGCTATGTCTCTCTCTGTCAAATAAATAAATAAAATCTTTAAAAAAAAAAAAGAATATTTAACGCAGTCTATTATGATGATAAAAATGTACTAAATCTTTTAGTCTAATTGTTGTCTAGTAGAATGTAGCTTCATGTATCCACTCTGGTGTAAAAAAAAATAAAGAACGTTAGATGGAAACTATCAGCTAAGAATAGTGAGCTGAGGGGCACCTGGCTGGCTCAGTCGGTGGAGTATGCGACTCTGGATCTCAGGATCGTGAGTTCGAACCCCACGTTGGGTGTAGGGATTACTTAAAATATTTAAAAGCAAAACAAACAAGTGGGAGAGGAAGTGCGTTGTGATTTCAGATAAGGTAGTCAGTGGCATCTCGGTGAAAAAGGTAACTTTGGGGCAAAAACCTGACAGACATTTGGAAAGAGCTGTCCGGGAGGGGGCAGCGCACACCTGTGCCAGCCTGGTGGCCGGCAAGGCTCAGAGCAGAGTAAGTGAGAAGCCAAGCATTAACCTTGACAAAGGATTAGAGTGGCCTGTTCCCTGAAAAGGAACTTTTTTTTTTTAAAGATTTTATTTATTTATTTGACAGAGAGAGACACAGCGAGAGCAGGAACGCAAGCAGGGGGAGTGGGAGAGGGAGAAGCAGGCTTCCCACTGAGCAGGGAGCCCGATGTGGGACTCGATCCCAGGACCCTGGGATCATGACCTGAGCCGAAGGCAGCCGCTTAACGACTGAGCCACCCAGGCGCCCGAAAAGGAACTTCTAAATCCTTGGCATGTCCTGCCTGATAAGTGTCTTTGAACACCTGGGGTCCTTGAGCCACACTAGATAGTATGTCCTGTCTGTGTGGTTTATGGCGGGGGCCCTGGGCCACGCCATGTCAGGATGACCCCTGAAGGGGCCGAAGACTGAGTAGCTGAGGTCAGCCATGTGATTTATCCATGCCTACAGAACTGCCTCAGACCCTGGACAGTGAAACCCCTGGACGCCAAGGCTGGACTGAACTTCCCCAGCGGGCAGTCCTCTGTGCAGATCGTCACACATTGTTGGTGGACGCGGTGAGCGCTGTCCGTGTGACTCCACTGGGAGAGGACAACTGGAAGCTCACACCTGGTCTGGACGCTGCCTACGAGCCTCTTCCCTTGGCCGATTTGCATCTGTATCCTTTCTGCTATGATCATCTGTAGCCATGAGCAGAACAGCTTTCCAGTGATTCCTTCTAGCGAACCGTCGAAACTGAAGGGGGTCTTGGGGGCCCCTGAGCTGCAGTGAGGGAGGGAGGATTGAGTCAAAGAGTTAGCGGGGATCTGGAACACGGGGCATCTTGTATGACCTTGATAGACTAGCTTTTCATTGGAGCTGGGAGCCACTGGGGGGTTTAGAGCTGAGGGGTGACGTGATTTGAATCATGCCTTAACGAAAATCCCTCTGTGTAGAGAATGGACTGCTGGGGGAGCAGAAGGAGGGAAGGGGCACTGGCAGAGCCGGTTAGAAGGCTGAGGCCATAAGCCCAGTGAAACAAGATCAGGGTGGTAACTGGATGAGCAAGGAATCAAATTCTGGGCACATTTTTAAAAATCTTTTTATTGTTATGTTAATCACCATACATTACATCATTAGTTTCTGATGTAGTGTTCCATGATTCATTGTTTGTGCATAACACCCAGTGATCCATGCAGAACGTGCCCTCTTTAATACCCATCACTGGGCTAACCCATCCCCCCACCCCCCTCCCCTCTAGAACCCTCAGTTTGTTTTTCAGAGTCCATTGTCTCTCATGGTTCGTCTCCCCCTCCGATTCCCCCCCTTCATTCTTCCTGGACACATTTTTAAGGTAGGAGCCAACGGCACTTACTGATGAATCAGATGTGGGATGCAACAAAGCAGCTGAGGACGATCCCAACACTCTTGGCTGGAGCAGCTGAATGACAATGGGGCAAGATGGGGAGATATGG
>NW_027820372.1:0-275 GCF_054177405.1 Leptonychotes weddellii | reverse complement strand
GTACCTATTTTGAAGTGATCCATCCAAATCTGGGTTAGCCAATAGACAGTGTACATTCTACATCCTGTCCAGCTGCATTTATTTATTTATTTATTTATTTATAAATATTTTATTTATTTGAGAGAGAGAGCTCAAGCTGGGGTGGGGAGGGGCAGAGGAAGAAGGAGAAGCAGGCTCCCCATGGAGCAGGGAGTCCAACATGGGGCCCAATCCCAGGACCCTGAGATCATGACCTGAGCTGAAGGCAGAGGCTTAACCACCTGAGCCACCCTGAC
>NW_027820371.1:0-275 GCF_054177405.1 Leptonychotes weddellii | reverse complement strand
GAAGGGAGATGTTTAGAAAAACAAGGGTTGCCATATTATGCAGGTAAGTTTCTTAGGTAAAAGAGAGTCTCTGTTAGTTCTTTTCCTGATACAGGCTTTCCTTTTCAATCTAAGTTTGGGCAGTTGAGTGGGAATCAGAGTGCTTTTCCTGCATCTGCTGGATTTTAATTATTATTATTTTTTTTTTCAATTTTTTTTTTTATTCTTATGTTAATCCCCATACATTACATCATTAGTTCTAGATGAAGTGTTCCATGATTCATTGTTCGTGCACA
>NW_027820370.1:0-275 GCF_054177405.1 Leptonychotes weddellii | reverse complement strand
GTGAGTCTAGAGTTGAGCTCAGCTTTAACACTGGCTTCCTGGGGCGTCAGGTCTGCATCTGCCCCACCCCAGTAGAGCTAAGAGGTCCCTGTCATTGGGTCAGCCAGCAAATATTTATCCAGTGCCTCTGGTGTGCTGAGTAGTGTTGTGGGTTTCAACGAGCAGAGCCTGGGGGCAGGGAACATGCAAAATCCAGGTAAGGTTACCTGATGAGCTAGCTCTTAATGTCTGGCCCTGAACTCCAACTATGTGCTGGGGCCCGGACCTCATGTGAT
>NW_027820369.1:0-275 GCF_054177405.1 Leptonychotes weddellii | reverse complement strand
AAAGTTCAGCCACTGTATGCAGAGCAAAGGCAAGGTTATATTTTAATTTAGTGGGTTTCCAAGTTACTGAGGTTCATAACAGACACTGGCTTTTCAAAGAAACATGAATTTCTAACTTTTACTATCAAGCCTGCTTTGGCCAGGAATAACTCAAGGATCAGTGGCGCCTGGGTGGCTCAGTCGTTAAGCATCTGCCTTTGGCTCAGGTCATGATCCCAGGGTCCTGGGACTGAGCCCCATATCGAGCTCCCTGCTTGGCGGGAAGCCTGCTTCTT
>NW_027820368.1:0-275 GCF_054177405.1 Leptonychotes weddellii | reverse complement strand
GCGGGACTCGATCCCGGGACTCCAGGATCATGACCTGAGCCGAAGGCAGTCGTCTAACCGACTGAGCTACCCAGGCGTCCCCGGCTGCACATTTGAATCACTCGTGGGACTTCTCCATTCTCCACTCCCAGAGGCTCTGTCTCATCTGATCAGGGGTGAGACCCGGGCCTTGGTGTTCTCTAAAAGCTCTCCAGGTGATACAGAGGTACAACCAGGGCAAAGGGACACAAGTCACACAGGGCAGTGGGTGGGGTCCAACAATCTCCCGCCTTCTA
>NW_027820367.1:0-275 GCF_054177405.1 Leptonychotes weddellii | reverse complement strand
CCCTGAACACATCATTGTGGTCAAGAGGTTGGAAATACGCTGACTCGCCTGGGCTTCGTGGTTGAGTGCCCCTCCGCTAGACATGGGGAGGTTGTGGGGCCCGCTGGCTTTCTGAACCACATGGACAGAGAATAAAGGATAAGTGGTTCCCCAAAGGAAATCAGGGTGAATGGATTCCGGGAAGAAAAAAATAATTGTCAACTACGATAACACTAACATTTGACTTTCAACAAAGGAATTAGGAAGAGAATATGGAGACTCAGAGGAAATGGATG
>NW_027820366.1:0-275 GCF_054177405.1 Leptonychotes weddellii | reverse complement strand
TCCCTCTCCCACTCCCCCTGCTTGTGTTCCCCCTCTCACTGTGTCTCTCTCTGTCAAATAAATAAATAAAATCTTTAAAAAAAAAAAAGAAGAGTGCCAGAGGAAAATGCTCTTTTCGGATATATAATTTCTAGTCGGAAAAGCTAAGCACTAGAAATCTTATGGATTGGTTCCCTCAAGAAAGAAGCCCCAGAATTCTGTTAATTTATTTACTTATTTTAAAGATTTTATTTATTACTATTTTTTTTAAAGTAGGCTCCACACTCAGCAGGAAG
>NW_027820365.1:0-275 GCF_054177405.1 Leptonychotes weddellii | reverse complement strand
CCCGGGGAAGGCAGGGTCCTCATCCCAGAGGCCTGTCTCACCCTGATTCCCTCCGAAGGAGGCCTCAGAGGAGCCGCCTTCAGTCACTGAACAGAAGCTGGGCAGAAGGCAAGGGTTCTGCCTGCCACGGGGGAACCTCTGGGCTCAGTGAGTCACAGCTGACATTCTTCCTCTACGAGTTATAAAACCACAAGGGGCTGTGGAGTGGCAGCCGACTGCTCTGTCTGTCGGAAGAATGTTGTTGCCAGACAGGTTCATGAGGCATCTGCCGAGCC
>NW_027820364.1:0-275 GCF_054177405.1 Leptonychotes weddellii | reverse complement strand
AAAAAAAAAAAAAGATCTCTCTCTCCTTTAATGATTGGTTAAACTACTGGCCTGGAGGAAGATTTTTGTCAACTATCAAAGGACTCTTATTTGGGCTTCTTTTTCTTTTTGTTATTCTAATTACACAGTATGTTATATCCCTAGGGCAAACTGTCTCCGCCATTAATGACCATCAAAACCAGCACAATCCAAAACCTGACCCCTCTTTCTCAGGTAACATACATCCAAAACTTACTTCCAGGGATTGAGTATACATACCTTAACACTCTTTGCAG
>NW_027820363.1:0-2599 GCF_054177405.1 Leptonychotes weddellii | reverse complement strand
AGACCCACAGACTTTCATCACACCTGGCACCTCGTTGGTGGGCGGATTACCCCAAATGCTGAACCTCTCTCCAATAAAGCAGACAATGAGGACTTCCAGAGATGCCAATTCTAGTTAGTGCTAGCTAATGTCTTCAAATCCTTCCATGGACAAACCTGAGCACTCATATAGGATGCTAATTACTGGTAATTACTGTGCAGTTCAAAGAAAAGCCTTAGTTTTACTGACAATTTTGATCTGAAGATTTTCAGTGAACATAAGAGGAGGAAATCAGAGTTCACAGCACCTTTTAACTGGAGAATTTTCATAAGGCTGCAGTTTCACAGCGAGCAAATTCATTTCCATTTCTGTGCCAGCAATAAGCAGGACCCTGGCTAACACGTATTGAGCGCCTCCTATTCTCATGCGCCTGGTCCAGTTGTCCGTGCTTTGTGCACATGAGCCCTCAGAGTCCCTCGGGGGAGGTGGGGACTATGGCTGTTCATGTGCCACCGAGGAGGAAACAGAGGCTTAGGGACTGTTCTGCTACAGTTTTAAAGTCATTACAAATTTGAAGTAGAAAAGGCGAGAAGCAATTTCTGTGCAAAATAAAAGCAATCTCTTTTCAACAAGATTAAGAAGCATTTTGGATCCATCTCTCACTCAGGGTTTATCAGTACCAGTTAAAGCTCCATTCCCGTGGAAGCTCAGAGATGCCCGAGTCTGATTAACAGCACAGCTTCCAACCTCTCCACCCAAGTCATCATCCAAGCCAAGCGTGGGGTTTCCTGAGACCAGTGTTTCTCAACATCGGCACTGCTGACATTTTGGACCAGATAATTCTCTACTGTGCGGGGCTGTCCCGTGCACTGCAGGGTGATGAGCGCATCTCTCTCTGGTCTCTGCAAGGATCGCCTTCCCCAACTCGTGAAAACTCAGGGTCTTCAGACATGGCCAAGTGTTCCCTGGGTGGCGCGAAATCACCCCAGTGGAGAACCGCTGCCTTAGGCTGAAGCTGAAAGCTCACAAGAGTGCTCCAGGGAGGAGGTTTCACAGTCACGCTGCCCATCTCAATCTCCCTTGGGGTCCCCAGATGTCTCCAGTGAGACAGTCACCTTGTTGACCTGCAGGGGGCAGCGGAGGACCGGCCAGAGCAGAGTGAGCGGCTCCTTGGTCCTTAGCGCACATTTTATATATATATATAGAAAGGAGAAGGAGTTCCTCTCTAGACATTTCATGGCCAGTGTTGTTTTCATGGAAAGACATGTCTTTGTTGCTCTTGTTTAAACGTCAATGTGCGCGTCCACGCAGCACCTGCAGACTGTCCTCCTGCCTCATTCCCACGCATCTCAGGTAGAAGGTGACACAGCTGTAGGTGAGGAAGGTCTGTGGGAGAACTCAGAACACCCCTGACCCGTGATGTGTGACAGTCCGTTGTCACTGGTGCACAGAAGATGATTTTCACATTAGGTCCTGGTTCCATAACTTCCTGTCTGTGAAGTCTATCAAAGAAGGTGAAGGTTAGCAAGATTTCCTGCAGTGATTTTAAATTGTGATAGAGTTTCAAATAGATATGAGGGAACGTGTCCTAATTCTTCTGTCCTGAGAAGCATGTAATTTTAATTTTATGACATCTGTCATTTATCTACCTACATGCAGTGTGTATATACATATATATCAATAGGGTTATTTTTACTTAATCTATAAGGTATAGTCAAGAAGTTGTTGGTTTGGCTTTTCTTTTTTGTTATTTCTTTTTCCTTTCCTTTTTTTTTTTATAAATAAAATGCTCCTTGTTTCATTAGTTTGTTGAACTTTCATTCAAAAGGAATCCTTTATCTGTTTTGTTTTCACCCAGCAGTACCCCACAGAGCAGGCAAACCACACTGAAGCCCAGAAAGTCCGTGAACCTGAACCCCCGTATGGAAACACCAGCTTATCTGGGGTGTGTTATTACTAAAATTGGGAACGGTACGGGGAAATGGGAAGAGCCCAGAGGGTTTTCACATTTGTTCTCACTCGAAGAAGGGAGCCCCTTCCGCTGTCCTTGTGTGACCCAAACACACGCGGAATCCTGGAGGCCCCGCGCGGACATTCGGGGAGCTTTCTCAGTCTGTACAGACGTGCGGGGAACGGCCCGCAGGAGCGAGAGCAAACCTCCCGCGCGAGGTGCCCAGCTCCCGCCCTTCCTTCCACCCAGAGCCCCGGCCCCGCTGGAAATCAGCTTTGACCTGCGTGGTAGCGCTCAGTGACAAAACCTGCATTAAGGGGGCGCCTGGGTGGCTCAGATGGTTAAGCATCTGCCTTTGGCTCAGGTCATGATCCCAGCCCCAAATCTCCTTGCTCAGTGGGGAGTCTGCTTCTCCCTCTGTCTGCTGCTCCCCCTGATTGTGCTCTCTCTCTCTGACAAATAACATCTTAAAAAAAAAAAAACCTCCATTTAGTAAAATCTCAAGGTTTTAAACAAAAGAAAAAGGATTTGAAGGAAAACACTAAAATGGTAACGATTTTCTCCGTGGGTCTGGGAATACAGTCCACTTCTGTTTTGCCCAAACTGCCCACAATAAACACAGTCTATGTTATAATGAGAAAAAGAAACATAAATGAAACAAAACTAAAA
>NW_027820362.1:0-275 GCF_054177405.1 Leptonychotes weddellii | reverse complement strand
TTTGACCTTGATACTTTTGTATTGTTCATTTTCTGTGAAATTAGTTTTCCTGAACTGAAAAAATGAGGTGGGGTTTGGAAAAACTTTTATCACATCACAGAGCTCCCTCCTCTGTTACTTTGTCCGGCTTGCTTTCTGGGATATCCTGGCTCTGTTCCCCTCCTCTAGCCTCTTTCCTTTCCTTCCTCTGTGTTGTCCCGACCTTACTACATTTTGATTCCACTCCAAGCAACTTCTCCTCGGTGTGTGGCATGGTACTAGAAGGAAGCTGTGGT
>NW_027820361.1:0-275 GCF_054177405.1 Leptonychotes weddellii | reverse complement strand
AGACTTTAAATCACTACTGGATAATGTTAGAATTTACAAGTAAATTCTCCTTCCACACTATCTCTCCCCTTCCCTAGTTGCTCTCCATAGCACTTATATAATCAACACACAATATGTTTATTTGTTTAATTATTGCCTACCTCCTCAACCAAGAATGTGGACTCCATACGGGCAATGATTATGCCTGTTTTGTTCATTACTTTATCCCTAGCTCCTAGAACAATGCTGGTACATAGTACTAACAGGTAACAGCTGAGTATTTGTTGAAAAGTATT
>NW_027820360.1:0-275 GCF_054177405.1 Leptonychotes weddellii | reverse complement strand
TAATCCAGACCTTCTATTGAGTTTCTCATATGTTTTCATATATTTTAAAAAATATTTATTCGAGAGAGAGAGAGAATGCGTGCACCCAAGTGGGGGGAGGGGCAGAGGGAGGAGGAGAGAATCCCCAGCAGACTCCCTGTTGAGCACAGAGCCTGACATAGGGCTTGATCTCACGACCCATGAGATCATGACTTGAGCCAAAATCACCAGACACTTAACCAACTGGGCCACCCCTGTTTTCATATTTTTAATTTCCAAGAGTCCCTTTTTTTCTG
>NW_027820359.1:0-275 GCF_054177405.1 Leptonychotes weddellii | reverse complement strand
TCATGATCCCAGGGTTCTGGGATCGAGCCCCGCATCAGGCTCCCTGCTATGTGGGAAGCCTGCTTCTCCCTCTCCTGCTCCCCCTGCTTGTGTTCCCTCTCTTGCCGTGTCTCTGTCTGTCAAATAAATAAATAAAATCTTAAAAAAAAAATCAAGTTGTCACCTTTTATTGGGTTCTTTCCAATATATATTGTAGATATTTTCTCCCAGTCTGTGACTTAACTTTATTTTCTTAAGAGTGTTTTTTTGTGTGTGTGAAAAGCTGAAGTTTTAAA
>NW_027820358.1:0-275 GCF_054177405.1 Leptonychotes weddellii | reverse complement strand
GCGCCTGGGTGGCTCAGTTGTTAAGCGTCTGCCTTCGGCTCAGGTCATGATCCCAGGGTCCTGGGATCGAGCCCCGCATCGGGCTCCCTGCTCCACGGGAAGCCTGCTTCTCCCTCTCCCACTCCCCCTGCTTGTGCTCTCTCTCTCGCTGTGTCTCTCTCTGTCAAATAAATAAATAAAATCTTTAAAAAAAAAAAAAGTATTCATTCAGTATTTATTGAAATAGTAGATGATGTTTGCCAGGAACCACACCTATTTGCTGCAGATACAAAGTC
>NW_027820357.1:0-275 GCF_054177405.1 Leptonychotes weddellii | reverse complement strand
GACAGGTCCCTGGACTAAATTAATCATAATGGAACATCCTGCTGCCCACCTCCATTAAACAGAATTTTGCTGGATGAAAAAAAAAAAAAAGAATTCTTTCCTTGGGGGCGCCTGGGTGGCTCAGTTAAGTGTCTGCCTTCGGCTCAGGTCATGATCCTGGAGTTCCAGGATTGAGCCCCACGGCTGGCTCCCTGCTCCCTGCCCTGGGGAGTCTGCTTCTCCCTTGCCCCCTGCTCCTACTCTCTCCGTCTCTCTCACTCTCTCAAAGAAAGAAA
>NW_027820356.1:0-275 GCF_054177405.1 Leptonychotes weddellii | reverse complement strand
TTTCTTCCTCCCTTCCTTCCTTCCTTCTTCCTTCCTCCCTTCCTTCCTTCCTTCCTTCCTTCCTTCCTTCCTTCCCTCCTTCCCCTATGGCCTGTCCCTCCTCCCAACACTCTGTAAATGATGAGCTTCTGCGTTTCTCGTCTGCCCTTCTTAGCCCCACTGGGTCTCAAGTTGCAGCCCTCGCTTACTTGGGTCACTCAACAGCTACCTGTAGCGCATCTACTGGACGGGGCAGCCACCCAGGTGCCCCTAGGGCTATGGCAGTGAGGCCCTCG
>NW_027820355.1:0-275 GCF_054177405.1 Leptonychotes weddellii | reverse complement strand
AGACTTTAAATCACTACTGGATAATGTTAGAATTTACAAGTAAATTCTCCTTCCACACTATCTCTCCCCTTCCCTCGTTGCTCTCCATAGCACTTATATAATCAACACACAATATGTTTATTTGTTTAATTATTGCCTACCTCCTCAACCAAGAATGTGGACTCCATACGGGCAATGATTATGCCTGTTTTGTTCATTACTTTATCCCTAGCTCCTAGAACAATGCTGGTACATAGTACTAACAGGTAACAGCTGAGTATTTGTTGAAAAGTATT
>NW_027820354.1:0-275 GCF_054177405.1 Leptonychotes weddellii | reverse complement strand
TCTCAGACCTTCCTGGCAGAGGTAAGTTCCTTTTACACAGTCCTTTCTCTAGCATCATGTATGACATTGTTTATTTTTTTATTTTATTTTATTTTATTTTATTTTATTAGTTATGTTAATCACCATACATTACACATTAGTTTTTGATGTAGTGATCCATGATTCATTGTTTGCATATAACACCCAGTGCTCCACTCAGGATGTGCCCTCCTTAATACCCATCACCAGGCTAACCCATCCCCCCACCCTCCTCCCCTCTAGAACCCTCAGTTTGT
>NW_027820353.1:0-275 GCF_054177405.1 Leptonychotes weddellii | reverse complement strand
GTCGGGTGTGGCCCGGGCGGGGCCAGCGGCTGTGTCGGGGTGCGGCCGGGCGTGGGCGGGGCCAGCGGGTGTGTCGGGTGCGGCCGGGGCCAGTGGGAGCAGGCAGGCTAGGCGGCAGGTCCATGCGGACCACCTGTGAGAAGAGCGGGGCTAACACCCCCGTGTGTGTACCGAATGGCACCATTTCATAGGGAAACAACGGGCGCCAATAGCCCTGGCTGCCTCTGGGAGAGGACTTTTCCACTGTACCTTTTGCGTTTTAAGCCGCGTGAATA
>NW_027820352.1:0-2599 GCF_054177405.1 Leptonychotes weddellii | reverse complement strand
GTCCAGTGTGTCATTTAAAGTCTTTATTTCCTTGTTGATCTTTTGCTTAGATGATCTGTCCATTTCAGTGAGGGGGGTGTTAAAGTCCCCCACTATTATTGTATTGTTGTCAACGTGTTTCTTTGATTTTGTTATTAATTGCCTCATATAATTGGCTGCTCCCATGTTAGGGGCATAGATATTTACAATTGTTAGATCTTGTTGGATAGACCCTTTAAGTAGGATATAGTGTCCTTCATCATCTCTTATTACAGTCTTTGGTTTAAAATCTAATTTGTGTGATATAAGGATTGCCACCCCAGGTTTCTTTTGGGGTCCATTGGCATGGTAAATGGTTTTCCACCCCCTCACTTTCAATCTGGGAGTGTCTGGGTCTAAAATGAGTCTCTTGCAGACAGCATATTGATGGGTTTTTTTTTTTAATCCAATCTGATAGCCTGTGTCTTTTGATTGGGGCATTTAGCCCATTTTGCATGTGTATGTATTTAATGATGCTTATGGTTTTTTGATGCATTGTCATCCTTCTGATTATGAGTGTCTCTTTTTATCCCTGATAATATTTCTGACATTGTTTAATATTGCATTTTATCTCAACTGTTGGCTTATGAGCTATCATTATTTGAATTTTTTTTTTTTTAGTGGCTTCTCTAGGTTTTACAAGTTGTGCTTAACACATTTAACTTCAAATGTTATACTATTTCACAGTGTACTACTGTTTACCTCTTCTCATACTTTGTGCTGTTGTCATTTTACTTCTACAATGTGTTGTAAACCCCAATAGTCTGTTTTTGTATGTGCTTTAAATAGTTACCTTTTGAAGAAATTTAAGAATGAGTAGAAAAATATATTTTTTTTTCATTTGAGAGAGAAGGGGCATGGGGAGGGGCAGAGGGAAAGGGAGAAGCAGACTCCCCACTGAGCAAGGAGCTTGATGGGGGGGCTCGATCCTAGGACCTTGAGATAACGACCTGAGCCAAAGATGCTGAACCAGCTGAGCCACCGAGGCACCCGAGAGAAATGTATTTTAAATTTATCTGTACATTTACTCATCCCAACAGTCTGCCTTCCTTTGTATTGATCCATGACTCCATCTGGTGTTATTTTTCTACTGCCTAAAAAACTTCCTTTAGCATTTCTAATAATATAGGTCTTTCAGAACTTTTATTTTTTGCTTTGAAAAAAGTTTTACTTTTCCTTACATTTTGAAGGAGAAAAATCTAGGTTGACTTTATTTTTTCCCCCCTATCAATAATTAAAGCATGGCATAGCTTAATCATACATAATTTTTTTAAAGTTTTAATTTAAATTCCAGTTACACATACAGTGTAATATTAGTTTCAGGTGTACAGTATAGTGATTCAACACTTTCATACATCACCCAGCGCTCATCACAACAAGTGCACTCCTAATCCCCATCACCTATTTAACCCACCCCCACTTCACCTCTCTTCTAGTAACTATCAGTTTGTTCTCTGTAGTTGACAGTCTGTTTCTTGGTTTGTCTCTCTCTCTCTTTTTCTTTTCCCTTTGCTTGTTAGTTTTGTTTCTTAAATTCCACATATGAGTAAAATCATAAGGTATTTGTCTTTTTTTGGCTGACTTACTTCGTTTACCATAATACTGTCTAGCTCTATCCATGTCCTTGTGAATGGCAAGATTTCTTTCTTTTTTATGTCTGAGCAATATTCCCTTGTATGTATACCCCACATCTTTATCCATAAATTAGTCAGTGGACACTTAGGCGCTGTTTCCATAATTTGGCTAGTGTAGATAATGCTGGTATAAACATCAGTGTGCATGTATCCCTTTGAATTAATTAGTATTTTTGTATACTTTGGGTAAATACCTACTAGAATAATTGCTGGATCATAGGGTATTCCTATTTTTAACTTTTTGAGGAACCTCCATACTGTTTTCCAGAGTGTCTGCACCAGTTTGCATTCCCATCAACAGTGCAAGAGGGTTCCCTTTTCTCCACATCCTTACCAAAACCCGTTGTTTCTTGTGTTGTTGATTTTAGTCATTCTGACAGGTGTGAGGTGATATCTCATTGTAGTTTTGATTTGCATTTCCCTAATGATCAGATGCTGAGCATCTTTTCATGTGTCTGTTGGCCATCTTGATGTCTTCTTTGGAAAAATGTCTTACTCATGTCTTCTGCCTATTTTTTAAATTGGATTATTTGTTTTTTGGGTGTTGAGTCTCATAAGTGCTTTATATATTTTGGATACTAACCCTTTATTAGCTATGTTGTTTCCAAATATCTTCTCCCATTCTGTAGGTTGTCTTTCAGTTTTGTTGATGGTTTCCTTCACTGTTCAGAGCTTTTTATTTTGAGGTAATCCTAACAGTATATTTTTCCTTTTTTTACCTTTCCTCAGGAGACATATCTAGAAAGAAGTTGCTACGGCTGATGTCAAAGACGTTACTGCCTGTGTTCTCTACTAGCAGTTTTATGGTTTCAGATCTTACATTTAGGTATTTTGAATTTAGATTTAGTTTTGCATATGGTATAAGAAAGTGGTCCAGCTTCATTCTTTTGCATGTTGCTGTCCAGTTTTCCCAACACCATTTGTTGAAGAGATTGCACTTTTTCCCA
>NW_027820351.1:0-275 GCF_054177405.1 Leptonychotes weddellii | reverse complement strand
GTGAGTCTAGAGTTGAGCTCAGCTTTAACACTGGCTTCCTGGGGCGTCAGGTCTGCATCTGCCCCACCCCAGTAGAGCTAAGAGGTCCCTGTCATTGGGTCAGCCAGAAAATATTTATCCAGTGCCTCTGGTGTGCTGAGTAGTGTTGTGGGTTTCAACGAGCAGAGCCTGGGGGCAGGGAACATGCAAAATCCAGGTAAGGTTACCTGATGAGCTAGCTCTTAATGTCTGGCCCTGAACTCCAACTATGTGCTGGGGCCCGGACCTCATGTGAT
>NW_027820350.1:0-275 GCF_054177405.1 Leptonychotes weddellii | reverse complement strand
CCCCCGCGTGGGGCAGCTGGGCCACGCCCTGGGAGAAGGAAAGGAGAGAGGGTGAAGGCCGTACCGCCCACCCGGACCCCTCCAGGGACACGCGGAGCAAGGACGCGCGGCCAGAAGGCCTGCCCACCTGTGGCATGGAGACGACAGCAGTGCCGCCCCTCAGGACACGGCTGAAGCCTCAGACTCAGATCGCCTGGACCTCAGGCCCGTGATGTGCCAGCGACCCTCTGATGGGCACAGCGGAAGGGCCAAGGGAGGAAGGAGCCGCACACATC
>NW_027820349.1:0-275 GCF_054177405.1 Leptonychotes weddellii | reverse complement strand
CATTATTCTATTAATATGGTGTGTTGCTTTGATTGATTTTTATGTTGAACCAACCTTGCATTTCTGGGATAAATCTGACTTCGTCATGGTATATAATCCTTTTGGTATGTTGCTGAATACAGATTGCTAGTACTTTGTTGAGAATTTTTGTACTTATATTTTAAGGGACATTTATCTGTAGTTCTTTTTTTTTTTTTTTTGTATGTTGTTTTTGTCTGGTTTTGGTATCAGAATACTGCTGGCCTCTTCAAATGAGCTGGAAGTGTTTCTTCCTC
>NW_027820348.1:0-275 GCF_054177405.1 Leptonychotes weddellii | reverse complement strand
AAGAAAAATAGCCAGCTGATTCATTTTCCAGGGATGACAGCTCCCTCTCATTCTCTTTCCTCTTTTCCTTTCTGCTCTCAGTCTCTTCTAACCAAGCTTCTTCCTCTTTCCACTCCAGCCAACTTCCTCTAGCTCCTTTCCTTCTCATATCTTCCAAACTCCTTCCAGGATGCTTTATAATTTTGTGAAATAAGAAGATGTCCCCCTTCTTTTAGGACTTCTCTAATATATATCTTCAAACACATCTTAAACTGTTAAAGAAAATTTCTCCCTAT
>NW_027820347.1:0-275 GCF_054177405.1 Leptonychotes weddellii | reverse complement strand
TAAATTAATGACTATTATGTGGTTCTTCTGTAGGTAGAATGTATCTGCTCAGTAACTAAAAGTGGAAGGAGGAGTGCCCCCCCACTGTCTACCTAGTCAGGAAATATGCATTCCCTATAATCTCAGATTTAAGCTCTGTGAAATTGGAAGTCCTAGTTCTTATAGAGACAATGTTTTCATCTGGCAATGCCATAGAAGTTGCATCGAGCTCCAAGCCTTGGCTGACTTTTGATCATATCAGGCTCCTCATGCTAAGAGACTAATATGCAAGGAAA
>NW_027820346.1:0-275 GCF_054177405.1 Leptonychotes weddellii | reverse complement strand
AAGAACAAGTGCAACTGGCATGGATAGGCTTAAATTTAAAAATGATTTCCTGGGGCGCCGCCTGGGTGGCTCAGTCTTGGTTTCAGCTGAGGTCGGGATCTCAGGGTCATAAGATGGAGCCCTGAATTGGGCTCATCTCAGCACAGAGTCTGCTGGAGATTCTTTCCCCTTCCCTTTCCCTATGGTTCTGCTCTTCCCTGCAAGTCTCACACATGTGCTCTCTCGCTCTCTCCCTCTTAAATAGATAAATAAGTAAAATCTTAAAAAAAAAAAAA
>NW_027820345.1:0-275 GCF_054177405.1 Leptonychotes weddellii | reverse complement strand
GCGCCTGGGTGGCTCAGTTGTTAAGCGTCTGCCTTCGGCTCAGGTCATGATCCCAGGGTCCTGGGATCGAGCCCCGCATCGGGCTCCCTGCTCCACGGGAAGCCTGCTTCTCCCTCTCCCACTCCCCCTGCTTGTGCTCTCTCTCTCGCTGTGTCTCTCTCTGTCAAATAAATAAATAAAATCTTTAAAAAAAAAAAAAAGTATTCATTCAGTATTTATTGAAATAGTAGATGATGTTTGCCAGGAACCACACCTATTTGCTGCAGATACAAAGT
>NW_027820344.1:0-275 GCF_054177405.1 Leptonychotes weddellii | reverse complement strand
TAGTATTAGCATATGTTATTAGTGCATTGTTATAGTATTAGTATATATAATATTGTATGTATACAGCATATGGGAGAAAGATCTGTATAGATATACCTGTAAATTCATGATAGACATAGACTATAAGTAGGTATATCTGTACACATAATAGAGATAGAGATACACAAGATAGAAAGTACAAAAGCCAAGTAAAAATACCGGAAAAGCAGTGTGAGCTTCAATATATGTCTAATGCACATGACACAATACGGGGGTAATAGTGAAAATGTGGGAAA
>NW_027820343.1:0-275 GCF_054177405.1 Leptonychotes weddellii | reverse complement strand
TATGCAACATCCACGTGTACCATGTACAAGGATTAGCTCACAGTGGGTCAAAGACAGCAATAAATGGATCAGAGAGCTACATTGAAGAGCTGAAACTGTAAATCTCTTAGAAGAAGAAAACGTAGGAAAGACCTTCATGACCTTGAATTTGGCAACGTGTTCTGAAGTATAACACCAAAAGCACAGGCAATGGAAGAAAAAAATAAACTGGACTTCATCAAACCTGAACCTTTTTTAATTCAAAGAACACCATCAAGAATGTTAAAAGAGGGGCG
>NW_027820342.1:0-275 GCF_054177405.1 Leptonychotes weddellii | reverse complement strand
TGTAGGTGTTCAGAATGGTTTGATCCCTATCCAGCTGAATTCCTGAGAGGAGACGAAATCCAGGTCTCCTACTCCTCCGCCATCTTGCTCCACCCCCCTCGTGAAATGTTGTTTTATGATATTCATTTACTTCTCCATTGCCTTTATGTCCACACATACACCAAAAAATAACAAGGTCAATTCTGTAAAAGATTTTGTACGTAGGTAAACATCTCTAAATCATTTGAAACTTATTTTTTAGTATTATTTTTATATTTTCTTTAAATTGAGGAGCT
>NW_027820341.1:0-2599 GCF_054177405.1 Leptonychotes weddellii | reverse complement strand
AGTGAGAATCTTTTTAGTCGCTGTAGACACTGGCTCAGCCATCAGTCCCGACGCATCTGGTCATTTTGGAGAAGGCACCGAAAGGTAACACAAAAGAGCCCAAGGCAGGCCAATTCAGGCTGGGACAAAATTGTGATTCCACCTGAGCAGCGCCGCACCTCTTGTCCCTCATCGTGTGTGTGTGTCTTTGTGTGTGTGTCTGTGTGTGTCTGTGTTGGGGACAGAGGAGGCAGGACTCAGGGTTGAGTCCTTCCTGGGCAGAAGCTGATTGTTAGGTGTTGGAAGCCTGGTGGGTCTTTCGTGTTTATACCTCGGTCACGGCTGGTGCATGAGAAGGTGAGTTCCTCTACCCATGTTAATCCTGAGCGCTACAGGTTTTATCTTGTTTCCTCTCTGGGTAGAGTTCTTTGCAGATGCCCTACTCTGCCCCAAGGGTGGAACAGATTTTCTCTTGAGAGTATCCCCCAGTGGCAATATCCAGACGTGTCCTTTATTCCTCCTGGCCAAGCTATTAGGCACTGTCTTTGCAGAACTCAAACCAGGAGATCATCGAGGAGCTGGCTGATGGGTTCAACTACTCCATCTCCCTAGACAAGGGGCAGATGCACCAGGACACCAAGAAGGGCCGACATTGGTCTTGGGTAAGTGTAGGCACAGAGGAGGTTACAGGTTACCACAGCCGGGACTGGGGTGGGCCCAGAACCCGGACTCAAATCTGGCAACTACCTGAGACCATTCCAGGAATGTGGCTACTCCATATCCTTCCTGTCGCTGTCAGGAGCTGACCAAGCCTCAGGTAATTTAGTGGGAATGTCATGCAGCCTATCTTTAAATGGTTCTCCGTTCTGATGTGCATGATCTTGAGCAACCATATGAAATCCCTAATCCTCTCTTTCCCGGTATCTACAGTGGGCAAGTTTGTTGATGACTCACTGGGATAATCCTCTTAATATGGGATGTTAATACAGAGAGGTGCTATGGTTTTCAGCTAACAAAATGCCTTGGAGGTATCAATTATTTATCATTCCCCCAAATAAAAATGTACTTTTATTTATTTATTTTACTTAAAAACTTTCCTTTTTTAATTTAAATTGTATTTAGTTAACATACAGTGCAATATTGGTTTCTGGAGTGGAATTCGGTGGTTCATCACTTCCATACAACACCCAGTGCTCATCACAACAAGTGCCCTCCTTAATATCCATCACCCATCTAGCCCATCCCCCCCACCCACCTCCCTCCATCAACCCTCAGTTTGTTCTCTACCGTTAAGAGTCTTTTATGGTTTGTTTCCCTCTCTCCTTTCACCCCCCCCTTCCCATATGTTCACCTGTTTTCTTTCTGAAATTCCACATATGAGTGAGATCATATGCAAAATGCACTTTTAAAGCCTAGAACATTTTATGGTATAGGCACTCAGGTCCCTCTTCTTGCACTAGTTCATGAGGTGGTGGGACTTTCCAGCCTGAGCTCCAGACCCTGATCTTCCTGGTGGCTCATGGTGATGCTGCTGATTATATGTTCCTCTTGTCCACCAGTGTGAAAAGGAGTCCACACTGTGCCTGGATGAGGCCTGCACAATGCGGACGCTCCAGGAAGGCACAATTCAAATGTTAGAGTCCCTGGTACCAGCATACCCAAGTGAAAACATCTCCTACATCACCACATTCCTGGACCCCTACCAGGCCTTCACCAGCTCCCAACAGATCCTGGGCCATTTTTTTAAAAGGTGAGTGCCTGCTCCCTCCATAGCATTATGGTGAGTCTCCTGCCTACTAACTGTGTGTCTGGGGAATGTCAACATACCTCTCTGCACTGCACTTTGCTCTTCTGAGGAGTAGGGTGGGAAAAGAATAAACATGACAGAGTTATTGTAGGCAATCATGGGATAATAAGCCCATGGTAGGTGCTTACCTGGTACGTTGCTCTGCAGATAGGACTGCTGGACATGCTGGGCATCTTCATGTTTGTTATTTCTCTGTCCCTAGTGAAAGAGTTCTCTGCCTTGCCCTTCCCTGGCCTGTGGTTTCTGTGAGCTTGGAAAGCACATGGAAAGCAACCCAGTTTCCCAACTGCAAAGAAATTTTGAGATTCCATCCAGCTATTCCTGGTCCTTGTCTTTGGTGTAGCCAGATGAGGTCTCTCTGAGGGCAGGAAGAGGAGCTCCAGTCCCACTCAGATGTGTGGGAAGGTTCTGGTTGAGATTCATGCATTCAACAATATATATTAAACACATGCAGATATTTTGTAGACACTAAGATAATGCAACGGCTGAAGCAGACTCAATCCTTGGGCCTCAATTCTAGTCTGAGAATCAGAGAGTCACACTAGATGTCATAAGCAGTTGTGTTCTCAGTACATTAGATGTGATGCCGTCATGACCTCCTGTAGATACAGACGCTCCTTCCCATGTTCAGACGTGGAGGAAGGAACAGAAGAACCACTGAAAAGGTGAGTAGTCTTTGGGCCTAGAAGCAGAATGGGATAGTAAGGGAGTCCCTGGGGAGGGACTGGTAGTACCCCGATCTCACACATGTTTGATTCCCATGGAGGGCGGAGGTCTGAGGGCTTCCACCGCCTGAGAAAATGAGTCAGAGAG
>NW_027820340.1:0-275 GCF_054177405.1 Leptonychotes weddellii | reverse complement strand
AGCAGCACCCCCTCCGTGTGAGCTCAGATAATTTGTTTTACTTAGAGTGTAAAAAAGAATACCATTTTGCTAAATCATGGTTTTTACTTATTTGAAACGATACCACAGCAAAGCTATTTTACTATTACAGAAGTTCAGAATATATAAAGAAAGTAGACAGGGGCACCTGGATGGCTCAGTCGGTTAAGCGTCTGCCTTCAGCTCAGGTCATGATCTCAGGGTCCTGGGATCGAGTCCCGCATCGGGCTCCCTGCTCAGTGGGGAGCCTGCTTCTC
>NW_027820339.1:0-275 GCF_054177405.1 Leptonychotes weddellii | reverse complement strand
AAAGTCCAGCCACTGTATGCAGAGCAAAGGCAAGGTTATATTTTAATTTAGTGGGTTTCCAAGTTACTGAGGTTCGTAACAGACACTGGCTTTTCAAAGAAACATGAATTTCTAACTTTTACTATCAAGCCTGCTTTGGCCAGGAATAACTCAAGGATCAGTGGCGCCTGGGTGGCTCAGTCGTTAAGCATCTGCCTTTAGCTCAGGTCATGATCCCAGGGTCCTGGGACTGAGCCCCATATCGAGCTCCCTGCTTGGCGGGAAGCCTGCTTCTT
>NW_027820338.1:0-275 GCF_054177405.1 Leptonychotes weddellii | reverse complement strand
CTTGATTATGTTTTCCTGTGGTTTTATCAACCATGGAAGCTCATCTATCCCCTGCCAAATTGTATGTTTGTTGGTGCTGCCTGAAATGGTCAGATTGGATTTCTGTGTCCCGCAATCAAAAGAGAGCTCTGGGGGGTGCCTGGGTGGCTCAGTCGTTACGCGTCTGCCTTGACTCAGGTCATGGTCTCAGGGTCCTGGGCTCGAGCCCCGCCTCGGGCTCCCTGCTCCGCGGGAAGCCTGCTTCTCTCTCTCCCGCTCCCCCTGCTTGTGTTCCC
>NW_027820337.1:0-275 GCF_054177405.1 Leptonychotes weddellii | reverse complement strand
GATCCATCCAAATCTGGGTTAGCCAATAGACAGTGTACATTCTACATCCTGTCCAGCTGCATTTATTTATTTATTTATTTATTTATTTATTTATTTATTTATAAATATTTTATTTATTTGAGAGAGAGAGCTCAAGCTGGGGTGGGGAGGGGCAGAGGAAGAAGGAGAAGCAGGCTCCCCATGGAGCAGGGAGTCCAACGTGGGGCCCAATCCCAGGACCCTGAGATCATGACCTGAGCTGAAGGCAGAGGCTTAACCACCTGAGCCACCCTGAC
>NW_027820336.1:0-275 GCF_054177405.1 Leptonychotes weddellii | reverse complement strand
TTAAACTTACATTAGCCACAATCTTATATCTATATTATTGGTTAAATCCCAGAGTGCAATTTCCAAGAAGCTCTTTTTTTTTTTTTTTTTTTCCTTTACCTCTGAATTTGCTGTTGGAGCAAACTCAAATTCCTTCTTAGGTTATATAACGCATGTTTGTGGAAAATTTCTTTAGGCCACTAGCAGACTTTCTGAGATCTTTATAAATCACCCTCAATAATTATTCCCCTCTTGCTTGTATCATTGGAAGAGTGACCCTTGAACTAAGAAAGGCT
>NW_027820335.1:0-275 GCF_054177405.1 Leptonychotes weddellii | reverse complement strand
AGATTGTTGTGATATGAATGATATGAAGTTGATATCTTTACAAAAAAATAAGTTTTTCAATCAATAAAACTAAAACAACCTAAGATATCTATTACTAAATTATGAAAATTCATGAGTACTTTATCAATGATATTGAATACAAACTCAGAGATGAAATCAACTATTGTTTTCCATATTAGAAAAATTAAATATGTATATTATAGCATTTATTATGATTTGAAAAGTTTTTATTTTGATTTTTCATATTACCAAGTATCTCAAAGCTTTCTTAATTA
>NW_027820334.1:0-275 GCF_054177405.1 Leptonychotes weddellii | reverse complement strand
GCATGTGCAGCAGCTCAATGTTCAATCACTAATTAGTTAATCAATTATACACCATTTTGTTGTTTTTTTTTTTTTTAAGATTTTATTTATTTATTTGAAAGAGAGAGAATGAGAGAGAGAAAGCACATGAGAGGGGGGAGGGTCAGAGGGAGAAGCAGACTCCCCGCCGAGCAGGGAGTCCGATGCGGGACTCGATCCCAGGACTCCAGGATCATGACCTGAGCCGAAGGCAGTCGCCCAACCAACTGAGCCACCCAGGCGCCCAATTATACACC
>NW_027820333.1:0-275 GCF_054177405.1 Leptonychotes weddellii | reverse complement strand
ATCCAGACCTTCTATTGAGTTTCTCATATCTGTTTTCATATATTTTAAAAAATATTTATTCGAGAGAGAGAGAGAGTGCGTGCACCCAAGTGGGGGGAGGGGCAGAGGGAGGAGGAGAGAATCCCCAGCAGACTCCCTGTTGAGCACAGAGCCTGACATAGGGCTTGATCTCACGACCCATGAGATCATGACTTGAGCCGAAATCACCAGACACTTAACCAACTGGGCCACCCCTGTTTTCATATTTTTAATTTCCAAGAGTCCCTTTTTTTCTG
>NW_027820332.1:0-275 GCF_054177405.1 Leptonychotes weddellii | reverse complement strand
CTCCATCAAAAACTAATGATGTAATGTATGGTGATTAACATAACATAATAATAAAAAAAAGAAAGAAAAAAAATAAGAAGGTCTCCTATGAGCAGTATGTTAGCATCCTCCCCAAATAAAGGATAGGATGGGGCGGTGGAGGGAGACAAAGGGAAAAGGAGGAAGATAAAGAGTCTTGCTTTCCACAGTGAAAAATGTGGAACTGGTTGCCCTAAGTTGGCACAGGATGGTTATGTTGTATATCCCAACACTATAAAAGCATTTATATAAATTCA
>NW_027820331.1:0-275 GCF_054177405.1 Leptonychotes weddellii | reverse complement strand
CCCTCAGCCTTGTAGTGTTCGTCCTGCCCACCATTCCCACAGCCAGAGTTGTTTTCAAGGATGCAGCCTTGAGAGAGAAGGTGTTGAAACCTAACCCAGTGGAGGCCTCTAGTAAACATCTAAGAGTCTGGCAGGCAGTGTGGAAATCTACTTGTCTTGTGGCTGCCCAAGACAAGCCTCAAATGTAAGTTCCCTTGTTCCCTTGTTTATTAAGGCCGCCACCCACCGATCTGGAGTGGCCCGCCCCTTTCGTACGTCTCTCCCTGTCTTCAGTG
>NW_027820330.1:0-2600 GCF_054177405.1 Leptonychotes weddellii | reverse complement strand
TCTGTACCTCTGAAACAAATAATGCAATATATGTTAAGAAAAAAAAAAAAAAGAAGAAGAAGAAGGTAGCGGGAGGGGAAGAATGAAGCCGGGGAAATCGGAGGGGTAGACGAACCATGAGAGACGATGGACTCTGAAAAACTAACAGGGTTCTAGAGGGGAGGGGGGTGGGAGGATGGGTTAGCCTGGTGGTGGGTATTGAGGAGGGCACATTCTGCATGGAGCACTGGGTGTTATACACAAACAATGAATCATGGAACACTTCATCTAAAACTAATGATGTAATGTATGGGGATTAACATAAGAATAAAAAAAAAAAAGAAAGGCTGTTATGAAGGCTGGGAGGAGATGATATATTTAAACAAATGTATTTCTTGATCTTACTTGTGTAGAGAAAAAAGTCACTTTTGATAAGCGAGCCATTTATATGGTGCGTTGGATAATGTAAGGAAAGAGGATTTTCCTAGAACAGTCAGGAATACTTTGGAGAGGAAGTCTACACTGGTAGTGAGAAATAAGAAGCTTTAGTGGAAAAAAATGGCTCAGGTAATTCTTCATGTTCCTAGATAAAACATAGCTAGATATGACTTCCAACTCAGATGGGTCTCAATTTACTATCTGGACACATAAGGAGTCATCTCTTCCAGACCTTTCCAATATCCCCTCACAATCCTTGGAATACTTTCTTATAAATTAAGATTCATTTTATTTCTTTTACTTACATCTTTTGATTTATTATTGCTGTTATATAGGATCATTATTTATGTTAGTTTATCGATTTTATGAAGTATTTTAGTCTCGATAATTTGTCAATTCTCATAAATTTTAAAATTTTATGTTCAGATTTGTGAAATATAACACACAAAGGCGAGTAAAGCATAAATGTCCAGTTCAATGAAAAACTAAAATAAATAACTGTAAAACTATCACACAAGTAAGAAAAAATATTGCCAGTATCTCAGAAACTCTTCATATGTGATTCTCCAGAATTTTCTTTAAAAAAAAAAGAAAGAAACATAGGGCACCTGGGTGTCTCAGTTGGTTAAGCGGCTGCCTTCAGCTTGGGTCATGATCCCAGGGTCCTGGGATCGAGCCCCACATGGGACTCCTTGCTCAGCGGGGAGCTTGTTTCTACCTCTGCCTGCCCTCCTTCTGCTTGTGCTTGCTCTCTCCCCGCCCTTCTCTCTGTGTGAAATAAATAAATAAAATCTTTTAAAAAATTTTAAAAAATAAAAAAAGAAAGATAAATGAAAGAAAAAAAGAAAATCAAGTTGTTCTTAACAAAAATTTTGTTTTTTTCCTTTCCCCTTATTTTATCAATTTTTCTTGCTTTGCTCAGCTGCATAGAACCCAGAGTATTATAGTGACTAGCAATTTGGATTACTCAAACAGTGCCATATTTCAGTGTTATGAAACCCAACTAGAAATTTTGAGATACTAGATTTCCCCAGACAGGAACTGGCTATTTGCATCTCTCCCATGATTACAGAATTCCTTTTAGTACCTTGGGTTAGTAGTAATCTATTTCTAATTCATCTCAGTATCAATTGTCTTCATGTATTCATTATATCACTGTCATGCTTTTATTCAATAAATGTTAATTTAGCAACTAATAAATGGACTAATTCATCAAAATGCTTATGATATAGCTGGAGAGATAAAACATATATACATAAAACTTAAACAATTTTTATTTAATATTCAACAATAGTGTAATAATTAAATAATAATGTAGGCAATAAATGCTTTAAGTTTTCTGGTGAGGTGATATGTGGAAAGAGAGCTGATTTACCTTTAAACTGGAACTGTTCTATCTTTATCTCTGGGGACCCTTGGATGTCTCACTGGTTTTACTTTTGGCCAAGATAGTGGCAGTGGTATTTAAGATGTGCTGCTAAAGACCCAAACCCTCCCCAGTGACCTCGAGGGTCAATTTCTTTACTGCTGCTTTGCAACTGACCTAACCAGTTTGATAACCTGGCTTGACTACGTAAGGAGCCACTGAGAGCTTTTTGGTAGGGTTTCTACCAAAGATTCCTTGCACAGATCTCCTGGTTCAAGCAAGAGATTCAGTCAGTCCATGGTGCTCAGAGAAAGGGCCTTGTGATGTCTCTGGGGTCTCATTGATGCTTGCCTGCATTCTCTTTCTCCTGGTGTCCTGCATCCTTTACCTTTATTTTATTTTTTTATTGAAGTATAATTACATATAGTGTTATATTAGTTTCAGGTGTACAACATAATGATTCAACAATTTTATACATTGCTCAGTGTTTATCATGGTAAGTGTAGTCACCATTTGTCACCAATGTTAATTACAATCTTAATTTACTTTATTTCCTATACTTTGCTTTTTATCTCCATGGCTTATTTATTTTGTACCTGAAAGTTTGTACCTCTTACCTTTTGATTCCTTTATCTTTAAATAAAAACCTTGTGTGAGTACACTCTGTAGAGTCCAGAGGTGAGTTCTTTTCAAAATACCCAAACTGGGAAACAAACTGAGTGTTGTTGGAGTGGGGGGTGGGGTGGGAGGGATGGGGTGACTGGGTGATAGACACTGGGGAGGGTACGTGCTCTGTTAAGCGCTGTGAATTGTGCAG
>NW_027820329.1:0-275 GCF_054177405.1 Leptonychotes weddellii | reverse complement strand
ACATTTTACGAGCTGAGTATCCAAGAGAACTTATGAGCATGTGTTAAAATCATCACGAATATTCCTCTAAGATGGACGCACCCACCCTAAACCCCCATGGCTTTCCTTACTTCCACTAGAATCTTCTACCTTCTCATTTTGTGTCTTATCTTTTCTAGATTGCTAGCTGCACGATATGGTATCAATTTTGCTCAATCTCTTATTACCAGCATGCAGCAGCACCCGGACTAAATATTTATTACAAGAATAA
Organism: Leptonychotes weddellii; assembly: GCF_054177405.1. Classification (NCBI taxonomy): domain Eukaryota; kingdom Metazoa; phylum Chordata; class Mammalia; order Carnivora; family Phocidae; genus Leptonychotes; species Leptonychotes weddellii. Next base: position 25 of record NW_027820329.1, on the reverse strand, counting down.
ATAATATTTTATTGCCCTCATTTGT
>NW_027820328.1:0-275 GCF_054177405.1 Leptonychotes weddellii | reverse complement strand
CCCGGGGAAGGCAGGGTCCTCATCCCAGAGGCCTGTCTCACCCTGATTCCCTCCGAAGGAGGCCTCAGAGGAGCCACCTTCAGTCACTGAACAGAAGCTGGGCAGAAGGCAAGGGTTCTGCCTGCCACGGGGGAACCTCTGGGCTCAGTGAGTCACAGCTGACATTCTTCCTCTACGAGTTATAAAACCACAAGGGGCTATGGAGTGGCAGCCGACTGCTCTGTCTGTCGGAAGAATGTTGTTGCCAGACAGGTTCATGAGGCATCTGCCGAGCC
>NW_027820327.1:0-275 GCF_054177405.1 Leptonychotes weddellii | reverse complement strand
TTTAAGGGACTTTTGTTTGTTCATTTGTCTGTGGTGGTTATTCTTTAAAGGATACATTTTACTTGTATTTCTTGAATTATTGATTTTAGACAGTATTCATAAACTTGTTATGGAAGATGTAGAAATTAGGACACTTCTACCTCTGTTCTTCCTGATTTTTGATATACTTCTTAAATTGTTGATAGTTATATTTATATTGTCTCAGTGTTTTCATTTTTAAAAAGTAGCTCTTCTATTTTGTATTTATAGATTGATTTGGGAAATGTAAACCCAGG
>NW_027820326.1:0-275 GCF_054177405.1 Leptonychotes weddellii | reverse complement strand
TAGCTGGAATGTACAAAGACCTATTGGATTTTTTAATTTAATTCTAAAAAATGGGAAGACATTAATAGTTTTCAAGAGAGTTTTTGTTTAAAAAATATTATTGAAAGGGCTTCCAGCTCAATTTTCCATAAGTCAAATGTATCAGAATATCAATCAGCTACTTTTCCTTTCCTGTGTACTTACTCCTCAGAGGCCCTCCACCTCCAGTTCCATCCTCAGTTTGGGGCCTCTAGGTTTAGTGTACATTTGTTACCCTCTTCACTCTCATATTGGAA
>NW_027820325.1:0-275 GCF_054177405.1 Leptonychotes weddellii | reverse complement strand
AAATTTTGATTTTTTAAAAATGTTATTATATTCTTTTCCCTTTTTAAAATTACATATTGTTGCTCCTTTGTTTTTCTGCAAGGGAAGATAAGGTTTTCAAAAAATTCTTATTCTCTGGCACTTCCAAAATGGAAAACTTAATAGAGATCTAGAAAAAATTTTTGTTGTGGTATATAGTCCATATATCTCTATTTTTTTTATATTAATTCCCGTTGGTTAACATACAGCGTTGTATTAGTTTCCGGTGTACATTATAGTGATTCAGTAATTCCATA
>NW_027820324.1:0-275 GCF_054177405.1 Leptonychotes weddellii | reverse complement strand
TTGTGCACAAACAATGAATCATGGAACACTTCATCTAGAACTAATGATGTAATGTATGGGGATTAACATAAGAATAAAAAAAAATAATAATCATAAAAATCTGACCCACAATAAAGAAAATCACAAAATCAAAGTCAGCTCTTTGAAAAGATTAATTAAGCTGATATATTTCTAGCAAGGCTGATTTTAAAAAAACAAAGAGAGACAGAGACACTTCAAATTCATAGAACAGTGACAGAAAAAAATGAGGACATCACATAGGAATCTGCAGGCAC
>NW_027820323.1:0-275 GCF_054177405.1 Leptonychotes weddellii | reverse complement strand
CCATGCTTGTGCCACTCCAAGATTTCAGCCATGCTGACTCGAGTGAAAAAGCACCACTGTCAAGAGTAAAATGAACAGGGCGCCTGGGTGGCTCAGTTGGTTAAGCGACTGCCTTCGGCTCAGGTCATGATCCTGGAGTCCCGGGATCGAGTCCCGCATCGGGCTCCCTGCTCGGCAGGGAGTCTGCTTCTCCCTCTGATCCTCCTCCCTCTCATGCTCTCTGTCTCTCATTCTCTCTCTCTCAAATAAATAAATAAAATCTTTAAAAAAAAAAA
>NW_027820322.1:0-275 GCF_054177405.1 Leptonychotes weddellii | reverse complement strand
GCAGGTAGGGAAACATACTGCAACAGATAATGCGTATACTTTGACCCTACACATATTCCTGAATAGAATATAGACCATGTATTTAGAAGCTATCTTGTCAAGGCCCTCATGAAACCTGTCTTCTCAGGATTTTTAATTTTATTATGTTAATCATCATACAATACATCATTAGTTTTTCTCAGGATGATTTTTTTTTTTTAGGGTTCCATGATTCATTGTTTGTGCATAACACCCAGTGCTCCATGCAGAATGTGCCCTCCTCAATACCCATTACC
>NW_027820321.1:0-275 GCF_054177405.1 Leptonychotes weddellii | reverse complement strand
ATTCAGGCTTCACTTTGAGACTAAGGTAGAACCATAGTTTATTTAAGAAGTTGGTTTGTTGTAAGTGCAAGTTGGTTTTTTTTTTTTTTAAATATATACTGAGGTTTTATTTTGAATTTCCCTGATTACTTTTTTATTGTTAATCACCGTACATTACATCATTAGTTTTTGATGTAGTGTTCCATTATTCATTGTTTGCATATAACACCCAGTGCTCCATTCAGTACATGCCCTCTTTAATACCCATCACCAGGCTAACCCATCCCCCCACTCTC
>NW_027820320.1:0-275 GCF_054177405.1 Leptonychotes weddellii | reverse complement strand
CCAGTCCCATCCATGTTGATATAAAAGTTGGGTATTCATCTTTTCTGATGGCTGAGTAATATTCCATTGTATATACGGACCACATCTTCTTTATCCATTCATCTGTTGAAGGGCATCTCGGCTCTTTCCACAGTTTGGCTATTGCGGACATTGCTGCTATGAACATTGGGGTGCATATGGCCCTTCTTTTCACTACATCTGTGTCTTTGGGGTAAATACCCAGTAGTGCAATTGCTGGGTCATAGGGTAGCTCTATTTTTAAATTTTTGAGGAAC
>NW_027820319.1:0-2601 GCF_054177405.1 Leptonychotes weddellii | reverse complement strand
AAAAAAAAAAAAAAGGTATTTGTGGTTAATTTGGAAAGACACATTATATTCCAGTGTGTAGAAATATGAGAACAGACTATGCAAGGCTGAAAGTCAGCCTACAAAATTAGGACTGGTGAGCAATACAGGTGGAGGAAGGAGAAACAGCGTTGTGAACCATCTCCACTATGAACAGAGAGAGGGAGAAGCAAGGAAGTGGATCTTTGGGGCAAGACTGATCTCAGAAACCGAGGGAGAGTTCACATTTAGGATTTAGAATAAAAGTTTAAATCATGGCTTATGAAACAAAAATAGCAATTGAATACTTCAATAAAAGAATATAATCCCGGGCGCCTGGGTGGCTCAGTTGGTTAAGCAGCTGCCTTCAGCTCAGGTCGTGATCCTGGAGTCCCTGGATCGAGTCCCGCATCGGGCTCCCTGCTCGGCAGGGAGTCTGCTTTGCCCTCTGACCCTATCCCCTCTCATGTGTTCTCTCTCATTCTCTCTCTCTCAAATAAATAAATAAAATCTTTAAAAAAAAAAAAAGAATATAATCCCTTGGAGGTTTTTAATTCTAATTTACCTCTTTAAGAAGGTGAAGCTGTCCTTTTGCTGACAAATTTAGAAACTATTTCTCCATTTTTTTTCAAGGCTTATAAATGGGTATCATGTGTGCTTACAGAGGCTTTGCTCTTAAATTTTACTTTGATAAATTTCTTATTTCTTTATACAATTCTTTAGCTAATTTCTCTAAATTTTCTTATTTTTCTTCCAGCAAATTGTGTGGTTCTTTATTCTGTTCTCCAGGTTTAGGGCCATTTTTGTATCTTTTTAATTTCATACAGATGTACAGTTCTTGATATTTTCTTTAAAATTGTACAGTATTTTTGGAAGACTTGATTTTATTTGAAATACGTATCTTGATTCTTTTAGCATTTTGTTTGTATCTTCTTTTTTTTTTTTTTTTTTTTTCAGAGAGTGAGAGAAAGAGAGAGAGAGAGCCACAGCGAGAGGGGAGGGAGGGGCAGTGGGAGAATGAGAATCTTAAGCAGGTTCCACACCCAGCACAGAGCCAGACGTGGGGCTCAATCTCACAACCCTGAACCGAAATCAAGAGTCAAGTCGGACACTTAACCAACTGAGCCACCCAGGCGCCCCTGTATCTTTTTTATCACATAGAATAAGAAAGCTTTAAGGAATCATAGGAAATCACTGGGTCTAGATATTATCAGTGATGTCCAACCTATTTAGTGAAGGTTTTGAAATGATACTTTAAACCATCTTGGTAGGCTAAACCTGTGCTAATATTCTTGAGATTAAGTTTCTCTTTTGTTTATGCTATAATCATTATTTTTTGATTGTTTTTTGTTGTCCAAAATGATAACAGCTGATATGTACTCTTCCAGTACAATCCTTTCTATTATACTAACTTCTAATTGGAGCCAGACAGTTAATGCCTATGTATTCAAAGTGACTATGCTCCCAAATCTTATTACCAAAGGTTTTTTTTAAGATTTTATTTATTTATTTGACAGAGAGAGACACAGCGAGAGAGGGAACACAAGCAGGGGGAGTGGGAGAGGGAGAAGCAGGCTTCCTGAGGAGCAGGGAACCCAATGCGGGGCTCGATCCCAGGACCCGGGAGATCATGACCTGAGCCGAAGGCAGACGCTTAACGACTGAGCCACCCAGGCACCCCACCAAAGATTTTGTCTTGACATCTGCAGTGAATCGTGACTCATAAATAGTGCAGACGAAACATGCAAAACTCAACTTTGTTACTATGATGCATTGATAATCTGATAAAATGTCATCCATTTTCAACATGGGACTGAAAAAAGAAAAGTGAGTTAAAATGAGAACAACTGAAGATGTAGATGCAACTGTGTTCTAAAAACTTAGCTTTACCCATTTGAAGTGAAGCATAAACCTTATCAATCATATCATTTACATGGTATTTATTAAGGAATTATAGAGAAAGGAGTAAAGGAAGCACACAATGTAGACATATCCCTTGAAAGGCCTTATAACAAAACAAGAAAATTAGGACATGAGCATATGAACATTAACTAATAAAAATAAACTTGATGAAAAGGTTCTCTTTCACTTAAAACTGCTAAATTACCAGGGATACATGATTCTTTATGTTTAACCACTGTTTTAAAAATGATACTAACAGATATTTTACCTAATTAGAATATCTTTAAAAATAACTGAACAAACTGAGGGTATTTAAATTGAAGATAATACCTGGTGGTCAATACTGGAAAGTTCATAGTTTCTACCATTTGTAAAGTAACTAAATATAAATCCAAGTTAAGTGAATATGCTCACAATATATTTACATGCACCTTACTTTTATGACTGTTATATTAAAATTCTTATATTAAAAAATATAAGAACCGGTGGCTTGAGGCATCACCAGTGTTTGAATACCATTATGAATTATATTACAGTAGTAATTTGAACATCGCTGTCACTTTCTGTCTCCAACTGATTCAAAGGCTTAGCATCCTGGGGAGAACTGTAGAGAATGTTCCTTTCCACTCAACACCACACCTCCTTACCAGGGGCCCAGGGCGGACCCTCTCAGAGGCTTTCATTAAAAAAAAAAAAAAAAAA
>NW_027820318.1:0-13531 GCF_054177405.1 Leptonychotes weddellii | reverse complement strand
AGAAACAACAAATGTTGGAGAGGTTGTGGAGAAAGGGGAACCCTCTTACACTGTTGGTGGGAATGCAAGTTGGTACAGCCACTTTGGAAAACAGTGTGGAGGTGCCTCAAAGTTTAAAAATAGAGCTAGCCTATGACCCAGCAATTGCACTCCTCGGTATTTACCCCAAAGACACAGATGTAGTGAAAAGAAGGGCCATATGCACCCCAATGTTCATAGCAGCATTGTCCGCAATAGCCAAACTGTGAAAAGAGCCGAGATGCCCTTCAACAGGTGAACGGATAAAGAAGATGTGGTCCATATATACAATGGAATATTACTCAGCCATCAGAAAGGATGAATACCCAACTTTTACATCAACATGGATGGGACTGGAGGAGATTATGCTAAGTGAAATAAATCAAGCAGAGAAAGTCAATTTTCATATGGTTTCACTTATTTGTGGAACATAAGGAATAGCATGGAAGACATTAGGAGAAGGAAGGGAAAAGTGAAGGGGGGAAATCAGAGGGAGAGATGAACCATGAGAGACTATGGACTTTGAGAAACAAACTGAGGGTTTTAGAGGGGAGGGAGGTGGGGAATGGGTTAGCCTGGTGATGGGTATAAAGGAGGGCACATACTGCATGGGTCACTGGGTGTTATACAAAAACAATGAATCGTGGATCATTACATCAAAAACTAATGATGTATTGTATGGTGACTAACATAACATAATAAAATAAAATAAAAATATAAAAATGTAAAAACTAAAAAAACTCCAATGAATTAAATAATTTTATATCTACATTAATGGGCAGACATCTGTGAAGATGTAAATTGTGACAACAACATAATGAGGAGAGATGAAGCTGTATGAATTTTTGTATGCTATTGAAGTTAATTTAGCTTTAATTCCAACTAGACTGTCCTAAGTGTAATATGTTAATTGTAATTCCCACAGAAATGAGTAAAAAAAAAAAAATAACTAAAAGTATATAGAAAAGGACCTGAGAACAGTGTCAAAATGATACACAGCAAAAACTCAAATAAACACAAAAGAATTCAGCTACACAGGAAATAGGAACCAAAAATTGTAAAATGTATAAAACACAAGTTGCAAAATGGTAGAAGTCCTTCCTTTTCAGAAGTCACTTTAAATATAAATAACTTTAACACTCTGGTTAAAAAACAGATTTGGCGGCACCTAGATTCCTCAGATGGTTAAGCTTCCAATTCGTGATTTTGGCTCAGGTCATAATCTCAGGGTCATGAGACTGAGCTCCACGTCAGGCTAAGTGTTCAGTAGGGAGTGTGGTTGAGATTCTCTCCCTTTCCCTCTGCCCTTCCCCCCACTTGTGCACTCTTTCTCTCTTGATCAAATAAATAAATCTTTAAAAAATACAGATTGGCAGAATGGTTAAAATAACATGATCTAGGGGTGCCTGGGTGGCTCAGTCAGTTAAGCTTTTGCCTTCCCCTCAGGTCATGATCCCAGGGTCCTGGAATCGAGCCCCACAGGGAGCCTGCTTCTCCATTTCCCTCTGCCTGCCACTCTGCCTGCTTGTGCTTTCTAACTCTCTGTCAAATAAATAAATAAAATCTTAAAAAAATAAAAAAAAATAACATGATCTAGCTATATACTGTATATTAAATGCTCTATATTCAAAGTTACAAATAAGTTGAAAATGAAAATAAAAAAAAATTCCACACAAATTGTAATTAAGAGAGCAGAGATGGCTAGTTTACTTTATCTAATATTACTCAAGATAGGCTTAAATCAAAAAGTGTTACCAGAGACAAAGATGGACGTTTTATATTGATAAAATGGTCAACTTATGAAGAAGATACCACAATTATAAACATGCACAGCTAACCATAGTGCTCCAAAAAATATGAAGCAAAATTTGAAAGAATTGAAGTGAAAAAAAACTAAATAGTTCTACAGTGATAATTGGAGATTTCAATAACCCATTTACAATAATTGATAGTACAGTGAAATAAATTATCAGAAAAAAATAGGGGACTTGGAAAAAATAGAAAACTTGAATAACACTATACAACAAGACCTAATGGACACAGATAGAACCACTCTCCCTGGAAAGAGTAGGATAAGCATTCATCTTAAGCACATATGGAACCTTATCCATGAAGGATCTTGTGTTAGTCCACAAAACAAATCTCAATAAATTTAAAAAGATTAAAATCATACAAATTATTTTCTCTGACAACAATGAATTTTGTTGAATGAAAATAAAGTCAATATCAGGCGCCTGGGTGGCTCAGTTGGTTAAGCGACTGCCTTCAGCTCAGGTCATGATCCTGGAGTCCCAGGATCGAGTCCCACATTGGGCTCCCTGCTCGGCGGGGGGTCTGCTTCTCCCTCTGACCCTCTTCCCTCTCTTGCTATCTGTCTCTCATTCTCTCTCTCTCAAATAAATAAATAAAATCTTTAAAAAAAAATAAAGTCAATATCAGAAAAAACCTGGAAAATTTACAAATATATAAAAATTAAAATAAGCAATGAGTTGAAGAAATCACAAGGGAAATTAGGAAATATTTAAAGGCCAATCAAAACAAAAACACAATATACCAAAACATATTGGATGCAGCAGAGGCAGTGCTCATATGGAAATGCATACTGTAAATAACTGCATTAAGAAAGGTGAGGGAGTGCCTGGGTGGCTCAGATGGTTGAGTGTATGCCTTCAGCTCAGGCCATGGTCCCAGGGTCCTGGGATTGAGTCCCACGTCAGGACCCTGACTCAGTGGGGAGCCTGCTTCTCCCTCTGCCTCTCCCCCTGCTCCTGCACTCTCTCTCTCTCTGTCTCAAATGACTAAATAAAAATCTTAAAAAAGAAAAGAAAAGAAAAGAAAGGTGAAAGATCTCAAACCAAAAACCTAACTTTATACCTTGAGGGACTAGAAAAAGCAAACTAAACCAAAACTGGCAGAGGGAAGAATATCATAAAAGACAGAGAAGAGATAGAGAATTAGCAAACTAATCAATGAAACCAGAAGTTTGTTCTTTGAAAATATCAACAACATTGATAACTCTTTAGCTAGAATGTTGAAGAAAAAGGAGAGAAAATACAGATAATTGAAATCAGAAATTAAAAAGGAGACATTACCACTGGCTGTATAAAAATAAAAAGGATTATAAGAGAATACTAAGAACAACTGTACACCAGCAAATTATATAACCAAGATGAAATGGACAAACTCCAAGAAACACACAACTTACCAAAAATAAAGACTTAATAAAAAATAAAGACTCTGGACAGGTCTAAAAGTATGGAGATTGACTCAGTGAACAAAAACCTCCCAGCAACAAAAAGCCCAAGAGCAGATGGCTTCACTTGTGATAATTAAGGAAGAATTAACACAAACCCTTCTAATTTTTTTCCAAAAAATAGAAAAGGATGTAACTTTCCTTCTTTATTCTATGAAGCCAGCATTACCCTGATATCAAAGCCAGACAAGGACAAAACAAGAAAAGTACAGAGCTATATCCCTCATGAACATAGATATAAAATCCTCTACTTAACACTAGCAAATGGAGTCCAGCAGCATACTAAAAGAACTGTGTATTATGACTAAGTGGCTTATCCCAAAATACAAGGGTAATTCAACATGTGAAAATCAATTAATGTAATATACCATTATATTACAATTACCAATATACCTTCATTAATAGAATGAAGGAAAAATGATCTCAATTGATGAAAAAAAGCATTTGAAAAAATCCAATACTCTTTCATGATAAAAACACTTAAAAAACTAGAAATGGAAGGGACATTTTTCAATATGATAAAGGTAGTCATGAAAAACCTGCATCTAACATTATACTAAGTGGTGAAAGACTGAAACCTTTCCTTCACAATCAAGAACAAGACTAGGAAGCCCACTTCCATTCTGTTATTAAACATAGTACTAGAAGTTCTAGCCAGAGAAGTTGAGCAAGAGTAAGAAATAAAATTATCTAAATTGGAAAGGAAGAAGTAAAACATAAATCTGTTCACAGATGAAAACACCACATATAGAAAACAACACATACAGAAAACACCAAAGAATTTGCATACACCAAACAAAAAATATATTAGAGCTAATAAACCAAATCATTAAAATTACAGGATACAAGGTGAATATACAGAAGTCAGTTGTATTTGTACATAATACCATTGAATAATCAGAATAGGAAATTAAGAAAACAATTCAATTTACTATAAAATCCAAAGGAATAAAATACATAGGGATCAATGTACAAGAATTTTATAGTGAAAACTACAATTATTATTGAAATACATTAAAAAGACCTAAATAAGGGGCGCCTGGGTGGCTCAGTCATTAAGCGTCTGCCTTCGGCTCAGGTCATGATTCCAGGGTCCTGGGATCGAGCCCCGCATCGGGCTCCCTGCTCGGCCGGGAGCCTGCTTCTCCCTCTCCCACTTCCCCTGCTTGTGTTCCCCTCTCTCGCTGTGTCTCTCTCTGTCAAATAAATAAAATCTTTAAAAAAAAAAAAAGACCTAAATAAGTGGAAAGATAGTCTATGTTCATAAATAGGAAGATAAGATTTATTGTAAAGATGGCAATACTACCCAAAGCAATCTACAGATTCAAATCATTTCCCATCAAAATTCCAACAGCCTTTTCTGCTGATATGTAAATGCCAATCTTTAAATTCATATGGAATTGCAAGGAACCGCAAATAGTCACAACAATCATGAAAAAGAAAAAAGCTAGGGGCACCTCGGTGGCTCAGTTGGTTAAGCGTCTGACTCTTGATTTCAGCTCACGTCATGATCTCAGGGTTGTGATATAGAGCCCCATGTCAGGCTCTGCACTGGGCGTGGAGCCTGCTTAAGATCCTCTCTCTCCCTCTTCCCCTCTCCCCTTTCTCTATCTCTCTCCCTCTCCAAAAAAAAAAAAAAAAAAACAAAGTTAGAGTATTCACACTTCCTAATTTCCATATTTACCACAAAGCTACAGTAATTACAACAGTGTGGTACTGGCATAAAGACAGGGATATCAATCCATGGAATAGGATTTTGAGTCCAGAAAACCCAAACATGTATGTTTAATTGATTTCCAACAAGGGTGACAAGATCATTCAATAGGGAAAGAAGAGTTTCTTCAACCAGTGGTGCAGAAACAACTGGATATCCACACGAAGAAGAACTAAGTTGTTTCCCTATATCATACTATATATAAAAATTTACTCAAAATGGATTAAAGATATCAATTTAAGAGCTAAAACTATTAGAAGAAAAAAGGATAAACTTTCGTGTTTTGGGTTTTGGCATTGGGTTCTTAGGTATGAAACCAAAAGCGCATACAACAAAAGAAGAAACATACATTGGACTTCATCAAAATTAAAAGTTTGTGCATCAAATGATGCTATCAAGAAAGTGAAAACAACTCAACCTACAGTAGTGAATTCAGTAATTTTTTCCATCTTTCATCCTTTCATATTATTTTGCAGTACATCTATTAACATTTTTAATTCTGCCCTGTATAGTGCTGATCCCTTATTCTATTTATTTATTTATTTGTTTTCTTGTATAACTCTCAACTGAGTGGCTTGCAGGTGCAGGTGATCAATAACATTTTCTTGAATTAACTATTGAATGAATGCCAATTTATCCTTAGTTTCCCCACTTATAATCATTTAAGAACACATGAAAACAATGGTTTGGTAATAAAGAAATAATTCTAAGGAAATGTAGAATAAAGGAGTGATCAAACTCACCTTGGTATAATAAGAAATACATCCTAGAGAAGTAAATTTTAAGCCAAATTTTGGTGGTTAGTAGAAATGAATCTATAGAGGTGTAGGTAGAAAAATAATGGAATCTATAAAGACAGGCTAAAAACTAGTAACACTGGTGTAATGAGGTAACAAATAAATGATATTGTGTGAAATGTGTGGGCTCTGATTGGGAATAGTACAAAACCATGGTTATGAGCAACAAATAAAAAGGATTTTGTTAATTATCTAACTTATTTATCTATTACTTATTTAAATGTGATGCACTTGCCTCATAGACAGGCCAGAGGAGTTAGACAGACTTTTTTCTACCTCACATTTTACCTATTGAATCAGTGGGATTAGACATGGTGCCATATCAAACCTATTGTTTGAAATATGAATAAATATATATCATTTATAACTTGATCCTAAAAATGAGGCAATCTATGCCACATGGCAATATCTCATAATATAATTGAAAAGTGAGGTGTGGGGTTGTGGATTGGTTTAGGCATCTATCTACTTACTGGGAAGTTATAGATTATCCTAAAATCTTAGTTCTAGTCTTTTTTTGTGTGTGTGAAAAACAGTTTCACTTCACAATATGAATGAAATAAATCCTTCATATATTTCACTAATACTATAATCATATATGGCCAGCAAAATAGCCTGTAGCAAGGCAAAATCTGTCATTATAATTTGGGGGACTATTTTATGTGTGTGTGTGATCAATATATTTTGCTACAAGCATGTTTATTTAAGTATATTGATTATGAAACCTGCTTTAGCACTCTGTACCAAATGATGTTTTTCATAATGTCATCTATTTGGTGTTTTTTTTTCACTGTTGACTCTAATTCTGTTTTGTATTTGTGTACAAAAGTGTGAGTCTTACTGGATCTCACCTTCTCTATCAGCTAAAAGGGGACAGTAGTACTGGCCATTAAAACCTCCCTCTCCCACCTAAAATAATGAGAAAGACATGATGGAGCTAGATTGCTGATGGTTTCTTCCAAAGTGCCTAGGTAACAAAGTAAAATTCACAATAGACCCTTACTAATAAAGAACAGCCTACAATTATATTAAATGTTTCACTTATCCACTTAAGTACTTTTTAAAGCCCTTTTAACTTTGACAAGCATAAAGGGAAAAAATATTGACAATGATCAAGAGTGAAAAAACATGCATGCAATTTGGTTGCCTGACAAATAAATGAAGTACACACTAAATAACCCCTCCATGTTATTAGAGATGATAAGACAGGTTGAAAAGGAGTCCAACAGTATCTGAGTTTAAATGTATTTACTTCATAGAAAACAGATTGAATCTTCAGGTTTTAAAAGAAATAGAAAGCAAATAAAGGTGTTTTGCTTAGAGTAAGGAAGGCTGTGAGATCCTCCCATTATTTTTGTACCTTGAACCCACCTTTCTCATACAGCAGGAGTCATTCCTTCTCTATCCCCCAAACCCCTAAAAACCTGCAACCCAGAAAACAACAAAAACCTTCTACAGTTAAGATAATTATCTCAAATCCCACTAAAGGGAAAACATATAAATAAAAGTTAAAAAAAATACATAGATCTAAAATCAACACAACTTGTTTTAATGTATAGGGATCCAGCATTTGCCCTGATCATTTGCATTTAAATAGCATAGTGTGGTTTCCAATGCACTTTTTTTTTTTTGAAAGATTTTATTTATTTATTTGACAGAGAGAGACACAGCGAGAGAGGGAACACAAGTAGGGGGAGTGGGAGAGGGAGAGCAGGCTCCCCACTGAGCAGGGAGCCCGATGCGGGGCTCGATCCCAGGACCCTCGGATCATGACCCGAGCCGAAGGCAGCTGCTTAACGACTGAGCCACCCAGGCGCCCCTCCAATACACTTTTAAATAAACTCATCTTGCCCTCACATAGAAGCTCTTTGAAGTTGGGCAGGGGGCTGGAAATGTTAGCATTCTCAATTCACAAGAGAAGAGAGGTGAGAAAATTCACTCAAGGTAACACATCTAGGAAGTGGCAAAACTAGAACCATAATTAAGGTCTCCTAACTCTAAATCCTATCTTTTCTCCCCCACTGTGAATCATCACCTGCATCATAGTAATATCTTATATTTGTATAGATAGAGTTTCTAAAGTGCTTTCACATATATTAGGTGGAACCACATGGAATTGTCTATATCCACCTATTTTTTTGACCAACTAAAATGGCAATTTCATATGGTTCAAACAAACTGACTTTTTCAATTTCACAAGGATTCTTGCTATCCTCCTACATTCCTGTAGTCACCATTTCTCACATCACCCTCATCTGCAAACACTTACACTAACATAACCAGGGACTACTGTTGCCAGGTGCTCTCAACTTAGAAGAGACACATGCTATCAATTTTTTAATTACTCTCTCCTTCCTAATTTATTCACTCTTTGCCTTTTTCCATCTAGATCCTCTAAGTGACAATAAATAACTTTACACAAAGAGTTCTAATAACTAAGATGAGCAACATGTTACCTCTCCAAAAGGCATTTGCCTTAGTCATTGTAGGTCATTAATTCAACAGAATAAATCTCTAATGAATCTCCAAACTGGTATTCCAGTATAACGGTATTGCTCCTTACAATGCTGTCACTCATTTCCCACCAACTAAGCTAATGTTTATTCGGCCTGTAAAAGACTTCCTAATAGATTACTCTCACTCTTCTCTCTCTGTCCTTTCCATTCTTCCCCCTTTCCTTCCTCTCCTCTCATTCTCTCTTCCATCTTTGTCTCTACTCTCATTCTCCCCAATAGCTTTCCTTCCCTTCTTTCCTCTCCTCCTTATCCAGAGTATCCTTTTTTTACTTCAGGTCTTATTTCTCCCTACCTATAAAAAACTTTGGCCTGTCAGTAGCCGTGGGGCAACACTTAAAACCTCTAATTTTCCTCTGTCCTAAAGTGACTGGCTCTAAATTAAAAACTATTCAGGGTGCTCTCGGCACCATGTGGATCTGTCTCTTGCTTCAACAGTGTTTGTAGTTAACAAACCTAGGAGGATCCTCCTTCTTCCAGCCTCCAACCACCCTCCAACCTCTTTCAACCTCCAAGACCATCATCTCAGCCATCTGCGACCTCCAGGACCAACCAACACCATTTTTTGCTTAGCTCCTTATTGCTGACCAACCATGGGATCCCAGATTTGTTAGAATTATTCCACAAAGTGGGTGGAGGTCACCAATCAATGGCCCAGTCAACTTGCATCTGCAGGCCTCAAATACCTACCCCTCTCTGGGCTTCTATTTCCATCCTGACAATGTAGCTCTGGAGAGCATAGGCCACTTCTTCAGCAGCCACTTCTTCCAGGAGTTGGGCCAATGTTTTTTGTTTTGTTTAAAGATTTTATTTACTTATTTGACAGAGAAAGACACAGTGAGAGAGGGAACACAAGACAGGGGAGTGGGAGAGGGAGAACAGGCTTCCCACGGAGCAGGGAGCCCGACACAGGGTTCAGTCCCAGGACCCTGGGATCATGACCTGAGCTGAAGGCAGATGCTTAACAACTGAGCCACCCAACCCAAAAAAAAAAAAAAAACAAAAAAAAACAAAAAAAACCAACTGAGCCACCCAGGCACCCCAGGCCCAATGTTTTTGAAGATGCAGAACTAGAGCGGCAGCCATACCCTCTTTCAGGTAAGTGACTGGGGCAAAACCCTAGATGCCAGAGAAGCCACCATGGCCCTGGAAAAGAACCTGGATCAGGTCTTTTTGGATCTGCATGCCCTAGGTTCAACCTGTACAGACCCCTCTGCCTGTGCAGATCTCTGTGAATTGCTGGAGAGCCACTTCCTGGATGAAGAGGTAAAACACATCAAGAAGATGGCAACCATCTCACTAATCTCCATAGGTTGGCCAGCCCCTAGGCTCAGCTTGGTGAGTAGCTCTTCAAAAGGCTCACCCTCAAACACAAATAAAGCTTCTGGAGCCCAGCAGCCTCTGAGGGGATCTCTCTGCCTCCCCCTGGTGTCAGGGCTTCTGCCTGAACCTCTCCTTAGAGCCACTAAGCAGCTTTTTAACTCCCCTGGAGCCCTTGCTCAAGCTGCAAACCAAATGGAAATAAAGTTTTTACAGAAAAAGAGAAAACTTTTCAACTATCTTCCTCTGTGTAGTAAATGTTGACTATGTTCTATATGCAGGCATTGAGTTGGTTACTGTGCCACATTCACTTAGCACTTTCTGGTTGTTAGTCTTGGTACTAATCATTCCACATGTATTTGTTTTACTTAACTTATTTTTAGATGATTGTAGATGCACATGCATCTATAAGAAATAATAGAGTTCCTGTGTGTACGCTTTACACATTTTCCCCAATGGTAACATCTACCAAAACTGTAGTATAATATCACAACCAAGATATTGAGATTAATTTGGTCAAGATACAGAACATTTTCATCACCACAGGGATTCCTTATTTTGACCTTTTAGAGTCACACCCACACTCTTCCCTAACCCTCTTCCCTGACCTCTGGTAATCATTAATCTCCATCTATAATTTTGCAATTTCAAGAATGTTATATAAATTGAATCATATACTATGTAAGGTTTTGGCATCAGTTTTTTTTCACAAAGCATAATTCTCTGGAGATTCATTCAGGTTGTTACTTGGGTCAATATTCCATTCCTTTTTATTGCTAAGTAGTAGTCCAAGGTATCATTGTACTATGGTTTGTTTAACCATTCATCCATTGAAGGACATTTGGGTTATTTCCAATGAGGGGCTATTACAAGTAAATCTGCTGTAAATATCCATGTACAAGTTTTTGTTGGAACTTAAGTTTTCATTTTTCTGAGATAAATGTCTAAGTACAATTGCTGGACTATACACTCATCACACAATTATTTTTTTTTTAAAGAAACCAGCTGTTTTTCAGAGTTGCTTTACCCTTCCACATTTCATTGTCAATGTATGGGTAATCCAACTTCTCTGCATCCTTGGCAGCATTTGATGTTGTCACTATTTTTACAGTTTATATATTATTTATTTATTTATTTGTTTGTTTATTTGTTTATTTATTTATGTAGTATATATTTAACCATTCTGATTAAGTGTAATATCTCATTTTAGTTTTCATTTGCATTTACCTAATGGCTAATATGTTGAACATTTTTTTCATGTGCTTACTGGTCATCTGTGTGTCCTATTTTGTGAATTGTGTGTTCATGTTTTTTGCCCATTTTCTTTGTTTTAACTGATGTATTTTGAGAGTTCTTTATATACCTAGATATGAATCCTTTTTCAGATATGTGGTTTGAAAACATTTTCTCCCAATCTATAACTTACATTTTTATCCTTTCAAGTAAGTTTTTCACTGAGCTAAAATTTTTAATTCTATGAATTTCAACCTATCAAGTGTTTCTTTTAACAAAAGTTCTTGGAGGATGTTATTTTAATTTCTATGAAGCTAAAAATACACATGTATCAGTATGGAGTATAGCATACATATACAAAATACATTGATATTTGTATGTTAGGAGTATAACATACATATAAAAAATACATTGATATTTATATGTTGAACTACTCTTGCATTCCTGGGATAAATCCCACTTGGGCATGGTGTATAATCCTTTTAATATGCTGTTGGATTTAATATTTCATTGAGGATTTTGCATATATATTCATAAAAGATACTGGTACAGTTTTTTATATTATCTTTGTCTAGCTTTAGTATCAGAGTAACAGTAGCTTCATAAAATAAATTGGCAAGTGTTCCTTCCTTACATTTTTTAGAAGACATTGTATGGAATTGGTGTTAATTCTATTTAAAAATATGGTGCAGTTCCCCAGTAAAACCATCTGGTCCTGAACACTTCTTTTGGGAGAATTTTTAACTTACAAATTCAGTTTCCTTAATATTATGTGGCTCTTCAAGCTATATATTTCATATTGAGTAAGTCATGATAATTTGTTTTTTTTTTTTCAAGGAATTAATCCATTTTATGAAATTGTCTTTTATCACATAGTAGTAGGTTAACCTGAAAAGCTAGGCTCTCAGATAAAGATTTCAGAAAATGTCTCTTTATATTTACTTAACCAAAATTAAAGCTATTTCCAAGTGCTATTTTAATTCTTCAACTCTAGGGCTGATAATTCTTCTAATGGGAGAAAAAAGTAGGACAGCTGACAGAACTCATTTTCTACCTTCTTGACTCTCCTCATACTGCATTCCTTTTGCACTGGCCTACAGCACAGATCATTGCAAGAAACAGACCCTCAACAAAGGAAACACTTGGTCTTCAGCCAGTGAGTACTCTTAAAGTTTTAATTGAAGTGAGTACTTTATGTTTAAGCTGAGTTTTATGAACTTTTGGCAAATTCCCTTATCACAATTTAAGCCTTTTTTTTGCCATCCAGATTGGCTCCTTTGTGCCCCAATCTGACAAATGCTGTTGTTTCAGAGCAAAAGTTGTAGCAATGTGTAGGACAAACCTCTTTATTTGCCCTTGCCACAGTTTTCTCAGCTACAAAATGGGACTGGTAATTGCTGGTTGGCTCTGAAAAAGGTTGTTTAAAAATAGATAAGTCACGACTCATTTAAAAAACAAATGTGTACCCTTGTAACCATACACTGCTATAATGATTCTTAGTAATAATTACTGGTTAGTGTGTATGAGTATAATATGTGGTAGAGACAATTTCAAATTATGTTAATAATTTAGAATTTCAGCACAGAATTATTTCAACTCTAGAACCATTTGTCCATTCTACACAACTCACTGACCTAGCCTCTGGAATCCAGCAGAGCTGTGAACCTGTATTCACAACAAATGGGAGCTATGTGTTTGTAGCTTGCCATACTCTGTTTTGAATCTTCCTCCCCAAATCTAATTGTTCCAAAGATATTGTCAAAGAGCCAAATTGCCTTATTTTTCTTCCCTCCACCCTGCTTTGTGTGGTTCTGAGCAGTAATTCTGAGCCTAAGGGTAGGCAGCCAGAGACTTGAGATAAGCTACAGCCACATATAGGTAAAAACTTGTTAATTGGCCTTCAGATAATCAACAGTTGATAGAAAATTTAATCTACTGATATCCACTGAGTTTTACTATAACTACACAATTCTTGTTTTGCAGTCATCAATCCATAAAGGAAAGAAATTAGCTTTCAGAGTGCAGAATTAATGGAAGGGCAGCTTTGCTTAGGGGGATATTTTTCCTTACTGTGTTCTAATATAATGCTTATTGAAAGTATCCTCAAATGAAATGGAACCCCTTAAAACATTATGAAATTAATGATGAATTAAATGAGAGATCAAATAAAAATTATAATGCTTTATAAGAAAATACTATGCAATATAAATATGAAGCTTTATAACCATCCATTTAAAAAGCACCACTAATACTAGTTTCAGGTGTAGGATTTACTGATTGAACACTTACATAAAATACCAGGTGCTCATCACAACTGCCCTCCTAAATATCCATCATTCATCTAACCAATCCATCACCCCCAACCTGTCCACCTCCCCTCCAGCAACACTTATTTGTTCTCTAGAATTAAGAGTCTGTTTTATGGTTTGCCTCTCTTGTTCCTACGTTCTTCTGTTATGTTTCTTAAAATCCACATGAGTGAAATCATATGGTATTCGTCTTTCTCTTACTTATTTCACTTAGCATAATATTCTCTAGTTCCAGGGCGGAGCAAGATGGCGGAGGAGTAGGAGACCTGGATTTTGTCTCCTCTCAGGAATTCAGCTGGATAGGGATCAAACCATTCTGAACACCTACAAACTCAACAGGAGATCAAAGAAAAGAATAGCAACAACTCTCTCAT